>NC_052678.1:11123982-11281375 GCF_016802725.1 Solenopsis invicta
GAGCGACGTCGTAATAAGAATCCGCGAGATGAGGAGACCGGAAGTGCATCGGGGAAGCAACGCACCGGGGCGGCCGTTACTCGATGCTCGTCGACTCGATGTGCTTTAGCACTCTCGCGGAGTAAATTCGAGCCTGAACTCGATTACAGCGAAAGGGAACTTGCCGAGATGTACCGTTACAAGCGTATTGCATCGAATGCAATTCATGGGGAATTTCGTTTCGTTGTTATAAAACCTTTGTTTTTTAATGTTTTTTTTTAATATTTAATATTTGTCCATGAAAAATATATTCTTTGGAAGCACAGGTGACACGTTTCACCCGCTACACAAAACTCATTTAAACAATTGTCAAAGATTAACATAGAAAAATACATGGAAAATGTATATCAATTTTGTGAAGAGAGAACGGATCCGCCTTTCGCTAAAACGCTCGTATTTGTTGATTCGGAGAGAAGGCTTCGAATCGAAATAAAACTCTGTCGACGCGAGGTAATAGGTCCTAAGTTCCGCAATTCGTGCTGTGACACGCACGCGAAAAGGAAGAGAGACGGAGGGAGGAAGGGAGAAAGGAAGGAAGGAAGGAAGGAAGGTACCGCACGCACAGACACAGAAATTAACCGTCGGTAGGGAAAGAGGTCGATCGCGTGCGAGTCTCGCAAGCTCGCACGCGCGGACGAACTAAAAATACGCATCGGCGAAGTTTCGGGAATCGAGCGTCGCCGTCGCCGTCGCCGTCGTCTCCCTGCTTGCATCGCATCTACGTAATTCGTGGTAAACGTTCAGTATCGGGAAGCCGCATCGCAATGTGCCAAATCACATGGCTGCTGCTGCTGCTGCTGCTGCTGCCGCCGCCGCCACCGTCGCCGCCGCTACCCCCTCATGTATAACGTTCAGCCATTCTCGCGCTCGCGTTCGTTCACTCGACCTTTCGCCACTCGTACCTTCGTCTGGGACGCGAATCACGCAGCCTTTTCGGCCGTGGGACCCACGCTAGCCTTCTTGGTTTCGGGCCCCACCCTCTCTCTCTCTCTCTCTCTCTTTCCCCCTTCCTCCTGCAACGCGATTCCCATCACTCTCGCGGCGGCCCCTACGTCCTCTGTCTCTCGTTGTTCTTCGAGTTTGCTGTTAGAGTCTCGATCTCGCAATCGCGTTCCGCGAAAACGCATTTATGTATGCTTACGATTACTAAATGCTACCGTACGGTATCCCTCGTTATAATTTCGACAATGTCGTGTGTTTCGAAATCTAGCATCCTACATAAACTACATTGCGTGTTAATCGCGGGCTAATCTCCAGCGGACCGATGGATTCATTCGGTAGCTCCCTTTCTCGCAAAAATCGATATTTACCGTTTAGCAGACATAAATTACAGTTTAATCATCTCTACTTTATTTCGGTCAATCTGTGATTGCAATTTCCATTGATTCGATAGCTAGCGATAACGAGACAAATATCGATAGCCGAGCGTGCTTCAGCGTACTCTAACGTCAACATCATCTACCTTGCGATAACGCGTGAGATTTATCGCGGAAGGAAGTTACGGTGATCGGCTAAAAATAGAATGGCGCGGCGGACGGTGGAATTCTCAGGCGACATAACGAAAGCGGGAAAAGAATGGAGCGAATGTGCGCGAGGGCGCGCGTGCGTGCTATTAGCGCGAGTGCGCGCGGAAAATCGCGTAACGCTGTACCGCTCACTAGCGAGTCGCGAGAAGCGTGCGCAACGATCGAGCACAGTGGCCGCACTGTCGCTAGTCGCCTCGTGCTGTTTTAATAAGGCGGCTCGTGTACACGAACGTAAAGCCAATTAAGGCGCGCGCATAAGAGTCCACGACGGCGGCACGCACGTATGAACGCACGCACGCACGCACGCACGCACGCACGCACGCACGCACGCACGCATAAAGAGATTGCAGCGTCTGCGAAGGTTACGATTACGTATCGAGACGATGCATACCGCCAAATGACATACCGCAGACATTCCGAGGAATGTCCGTAGAGACCAAATTTACGGGAAAACCTTGTTTCTTTCACGAGAATATCGTTTCTAACTTTAACGAAACTTTTTCTATTATCTACGTTAATATAAAAAAAATTAATCAAGTTTTTGTTACTAAAAAAATATAGAGAAAATTTTATTAAATCTGTCATTAAAGTTCTGTATGACTTTTTATGTAGGTCGCTCACTAAAATATGTAATCGTGCACACGATCGGTGAAACTATTTTTTGTTTTTCTTATAAAATCGTAAAGTTCAATCTCAGTTTCATTGAATTGTGTCGCTAATTACGTAGAGACATTTAACGAACCTGTCCAGTTGTAATGATGGAAAAGCCGTTAATTCGCGCATCTCGGTCGCACACCGCACGGAAGTGATTTACGCGCATTGCACGTAACTGTTATTTATAGTGGCTATTTTATCAGCTCTCGTCCGTTCAATGCTCGTGCGTACAGCCTGACTGAGTCGCGAGTCAATTTACTAATTGCGAACTCGGCCGTAATCAGCCGCGAGTTAATTCACTTTTTCATCGTCCTTCGTTATATCGTGGCGTAGAAACGCGTATAACAAATCATTTATTCAACTTACTTGTCACGATACTATTTTATTTAATAATAAAAAAAATCCAAGAAACAAATCATTAGCATGCAACAGTATGCACACTTAAGCACCAATGAAATCGTGCTTATTTGTTAACTCGATCTAAAATTAAGTTGTCTCTGTCATCGCTTCTTTCCTCACAATTCTCTTTTATACAAAGCTGATGTTACGATACGGAATTTAGAATGTAGTTAAAACGGCTCTCGCTTTTGAAGCTACGAAAATAAATCGAGTACTCCAAATAGCGATCGAGGCTTACGTCGGTTTCGAGCTATTTCGCCGACACGCCGAGCGAAGTCGGCGATATCCGGCACGAGTGTCGGCCAGAAATCGGTCAGGACCGCCGAAAATTCTCCGCGGAACTGTGACCGTGTCTTCCGAGAAGCCGAGAGCCGCTACCGACTTGGTTTGATGCTGCTACATCAAAGCGGTTGCCGGGCGGAATATCGGCAACTGCACTCGGGATAATTTCGACATCGGTGCATCGCGCGATAATTCTATCAGCCACCGGGCTGTGAGTTCAATGGTGATGATAAATGTCCAAGAACGCACGTGCCTGTATCATCAGACAGGAAAGAGAAAAAGAAAGTGAATTTATTTCGCCTCCGGCTCAAGTCCTATCAAGTAGACAATCGACAGATACCAGCAATTAGTATTTTATTATTGCGAAAAGAATGCTGAAAAAAACTCTTGTAAATTGTTCATAGCATTATCTTTTAAAAATAAGTAGAAAACAATAAAATTAAAATAAAAATATAGAAATGAATAAAGAATAAGGAAAAGTAAAGAAATCACGAGCGAAAAGGAAAGATAAAAAGCGAGAAAAAAAAACGACCGATATGAGAGAGAGAAGGGCTCGTTAGAGGCGTGAGGGGCGCCATATGGGTTAGTAAATTTAACTCTGCTCACGAGAAAGCCACGTAGGGCGAGAGAAGAGAACGAGAGAGAAAGAGAGAGAGAGAGAGCAAAGACAGAGTACGTGGGAAGAGTGTAGAGGCGCAAAAGGCCCCGGCCATCTGCTGCCGGCGGCGGTCTCATAGTCAGAACCATAGTGGAAATGCGCGAGCACCGATATGATGAGAGGATTGACGTGCGGCCAAGGATCTTGTACATTGGTGTGCGTTATTCGTCGATTTCGGCATAGTAATCCGACACGTCTAAATTCGTAAAAACGTAAAAAGAAAACCAAAAATGTATCGAATTAATTGCAAAATACACATGAAGCTTAAAATGAGCGTCAACTTATACGGTAGTTACAAAATTACTTGCAACTTTGTAACTGAACTGAATAAATATGTCATGGATTGTAAATCACGTTACATCGCGCACCTTGAAAACCCTTATATAAACTTCGTTATACAATCTTGTAACAAATATTCGTTTCATAAGTAACATTAACTCTTTTATATCTCTTTCTCTCTCTATAGATATATCAAACATAAATAAATTATAGATATCTTTGTATTCTGTTAATGTCTTGATTTTCCGTTAGATTTTTATCAATTAATGATATTTAAACGCATATTTGACGCATGTGAAAAGCAAACATTGCCAGCAACAGAAAGCAGCATCAACAACAGCAGGAGGGAAAGACAAGTGTTACTCTTCCCTCGTTGTTCTCTTTCCCTTTTTTCTCTCCGTGGCATCCGCCAACTCTCTCTCTCTCTGTTCTCCTTCTATCCATCTCTCGCCTTTACTATCTCGCTTATTCTTTTGGTTGCACCGACGCGATGCGATGCGACGCGACAGACGCGACGGCTGCGTGCGCACGCACGCGTGCAAGCGTGCAAGCGACGTCAGCAGCACGCGTCGTATGTACGCGCCACGTAAAATACAACCCCTATACACGCGTTCGCCGTGTATTTTTCTCTCATTCCTTCAACACAATCAACCTGTCCGCGATGTAACGCAAGCAGCAGAGCGATCTCGTTGCAGTGTGCGCGCGAAAGTATGGAAGGGAAAAAGCAGATGCGAGAGAGTGCGTCGATTCTGCACGTTCGCAGCGGCCGACGCGTTACGCGTTGCGCGTTGCGCGCACGCGAGAGAAAGAATGGACGCAGAAAAAGCACGTTTCCCCCCTTTTTCTTAATTGCGCGCGTTAAGCGAGACAGAAATCAGAGTCGTTGCGAGCGAGAACGGCCGCTGCGTCGCGCCGACCTGTTGCAAATGCAACGCGATCGGCGACGCGTGCAGCGTCTCCCTCGACTATACTCGATTGCGCGACGCACGCACTTCCCATATACAATATAATATATATGTACTCGTATATCGCACGCGCATCGAAATTACATCGCTAGGGTGACCGGCCGCCGATTCGAGTTGTAAACACCGCACGCAAGCGTATTTTAAATGCGTGCACATATTTCAAAGTTCCTATCGTGAAATCTCTGATGAAATTTCTATTACTTTTAACGATACTCACACGAGCACTCGAGACGAACATGGTTAATCATTTATATAATCATAATCGTGTCGCCATCGCTCGTGCCGCCGCGCCGGTACCGTAACAACAATCTCAATCTGAATAATACGACCTTCAGAAACTACAAATCGAACAGGTTTTCAGTCTCGTATGCGAAACTCGCGAATGACTTCCGTGCAAATTAGTCGGTCGGTTATGCGAGACGAGAGCAGTGCTGCTGTATATGGGTGTGTTTTCCGCGCGAGATAGCATCGCGACGTATATTACACACAAAGGGAGACTTCGACTTTGTCCACGCGTTAACTCAACATCTCTCGCGTATATAATTTTCTCGCGATACTCGCACGCGAATTCCGCGTGTGCCTTATCTTGGTCTCGTTCCAGCGTTTGTTGGAAATTAGTTAGGTAATGCACTTGTCAGATTAGCATCCAGTCCGTGACTGGCTAAATGGACGGACGAAAGCATTGTTCTTTTTTACGCAGCCGAGCTCGTATCGCATCGTTTTTACATCTTTGCGATCTAATTTCGGCATTCGCTTTTTAATTTTTCCGTTCTGGAAAAAAATTGGATTAGAAACGTCTGTCGCACTTGGTCGATTACGAAGCAACGCGTGCCTCTTTTATATAATAAATCATTAAGAATTGCTAAAATAAAAAGTTACTAATGAGTGAAAGGAACCTTCGAATTTGTCCTTTAAGTGCATAACGCATCAGAGATATTCAATAAATGTGGATACGTGGAAAAATGTGGCTTATATACGTTACGCAGACGACACGTATAGTTTTCATTTGCTTTTTGTAACTGTAGGTTTTTGTAAGTTGTAACATCGCCGCCGGTGTAACGTTATATAGAACACGCTGTACTTGTTATCTATCGCCACACGGTCGTCAACATTTCTTACTTCCCACATTGAAACGTTTATGCTAATCGAGAACTTTGATAAAAAATCTCCGGAGCACGCCTCACGTAAACCTATCGCAACGAGTCGCGTATCGACGATTCATCTCCCATGAAAGTTTATAAACTTTCATTTACAATTAGACAATGTCCCGTGGAATATTAGACATACCTCTTACTAGGAGTGCTTTTCTTATTTAACAAAAAATAAAAAAATATTTGACAAAAAAAACATGTTTCCCATTGGATTAATCAATTCTTATTAAGAAAAAAAAACATTTAAAATATTTTTTCAGAATTTTTCAGTAGATCGTTATTAAAAAACTTTTTTTCCAAAGTTTACATTTTCAAAGTTTAGTACTGAAAAATTCTGAAAAAAATATCTTAAATATTTCTCATCAATATAAACCAATTAATGCCCCATGAAAATAGTGTTTTTATGAAATAAGAAGCACCCATATCCTATGCATATTCGAATATGATATTCTATGCTATTGTTAAACATGCAAGGTGTTTCGCCATTACTATACATCAGCCATAGAAAGCCATAAACTTTCTTCCAATAAAAAAATTTGCTGAGTGATGAAAATAGTTAAATTTTCGAGCAGTAAACATGATAAAATCCTAAATGAATATTTCCGTTAATAACCGAGACATATATACAACCTTGTTACTCGGTTACGTTGGAAGCTTTGTTGAAAATACTCATAAATGGCGACAGTTTGTCGCGAGAGCAATAAGAATGTAATAAAAAGACTTACCGGCCACGTAAACTCGAACGGGAACCTGATGGGGTTGGTGAAGCTCGGCAAGGCGACATTTGCGCTGAGGTTAATCCTGTTTTCGCCGAGAACGGGCGTCACGACGTCGCCATACGTGCACGGCGACGTCGTGTCGATCTTCACCTGGTACTGCTTCAGGCAGACCCGAAACCTCGTCTTGCAGACCCCCGAGCACTCGCCTGTCTTGGACGCGCTGCCGGAACAGCACTTGCCCAGGCTGTCCTTGCCGAACTCGTTCACGAAGGACTTTAGCCTCAGCTCGAACACCCCCGAGGCGTTCACCTGTAAAACACGTGCGTTTTACTTCTTTGAGAGGATATACGCAAATCGAGGCTCGTCGGCACACGAAATTTTTCAAAGCTAGTGTTCTTAAGCTAAAGTTCTTGACTACATTAATAGAAAATATTTAAATTAGAAACATAAATGTTTAAAATTGTAGAAACATTGATGTTAGATAAAATTTGCTCCGCGATTGTGTATTGAAAATTGAAAACTATTGTACTGACTTAGGTGAAAAATATATAAATATAAAGAAATAAAAATTTTCAAACATTAAAATAGTTGGTCAAATAAATAAAAAAAAAAAAACTTGTTCATGAATATTAAAAATTACGAAAAAAAAAAAAGTTTTTCGGAGGAGGCGTCGTTTTATGACAGGGTACTCCTCGAGTCTTTTTAACAGCTGAAACGCGTGCAATCGTAAAATGATCTTAATAACGGTGGATCTGGTCCACAGTTGGCGGCGAATCATCACGAGACGGATGAAAAAAAAACAAACTCTGTATCAAACGAAACGCTCTCTCTTTCTCTTATCCGCTACATGGGGAGGAGGGAAGGGGGGAAGGGGATGTCGTCTCGTGCCCCGTGATGTGAGACGCCGCAGAAGCACGTGTGCGCACACGTTTTTGCGAACGCGTGTCACGCACGTCTCCCAGGAGGAGAGAAGCGAGTCGATGCGACAAAAACCGCGCATCCCTCTCGCTCGCTCCTTGCGAGCGAGAACGTATCTCCCGAGGGAGAACGTACCGTTCGTCGCCGCCACGCTTCGCCATTACAATCGAATTACGAAAATATGCTACGATTTACCGCAGATTCGACGAGTTTGCTTTTTGTCAGTGTCGAATCAAATCGAGTTTGGTTCAGTTGGCCGTATCTCTTGCTCCGTCTTTAGAATCTAGCGATCAGTGATTTTTCAAGCGTTCAAAATGATTCGTTACTATAAAATCTTTGAAAAATAATAAAATAAAAAAAATTATTACATGCAAATAAAATATTGCAAAATATATTTTTCTTTGTATATCGAATATTAATCAAGATATTATTTTGCCGAGCGAAGAAAGTAGTTGAAAACGAAGATTTTTCTTTGCCACTTGACCAACTGCCAGAGCGCTATTATTAAAGCCGGCGGATATTTCTTTTTGAAACGTGTGGATGCAAACCGTCTGCAAAAAGAGGCCGGCCAACCAAGCTCGTAAATGCATCAACGCTCTAGTTGGCTCGCGAAGCGCTGCTTAACGAAATTACCGAGTAGAGAAAGAGAGGGAGCCGACTCGAAGCGCAAAGCGAAAAACGGCGGGTCGATTAGCGCGTTTTTCGGCGACGCAGATTTATCGTGATTAATTAACGCGATCATCACGCTGTCAATTGGCGACTTTGTACCTTACGATCTAGCGCTGTAGATATATCCTCTACATTTGCATTGCCGTTATTGCCTACCACAAAAACGAAGGAAAAATTGCTGAAGGAAAAAGCGTGTTGGCCAAGGCTTAACGATTCCCTCGATACCGATCGATATCGATCGCGATTGAGCCGATATACGTGGTGTAAACAGTGTCAACGTCAGATACGCGTCTCTCTCTCTCTCTCTCTCTCTCTCGTTTTTCCTACCCTAGTCGTCGCGACGTCGAAGAACGTCGCAGACACCGGTGTGTGTACGTTGTGTGTACACGAATGCGCTTCCGAACGAAGCTTCCCACGAGATATTATATAGCCGAGAGCGAACGGTAAGCTCTCTTTAGCGAGGCCCGAACGACGAGCTCGGCATTAGATTTCCTTTATCGAACTCCTATAGTCTCGCGTATCTCGCGCGCATCGATATTACGCGAGCCATTAGCAAACACGTGATCCGTCATCGGAAAGTGGAGTAAACGGTATAATCGTGGTTCCCTTCAGGTGGTTCAATCAGCCGAGACATAGAGATATATCGATACGTATCATCAAATAAAAAATTCTTTCTTTCGTGCGTCTATTTCACGCACATTCGATACAGTTGTGATCGTCAAAGATCAAGTTTGAGACTTTACGTCAAGTTTGAAAAATGAGAAATTCTACGCGTTCCACGTGAGATAAAAATAAATATTTATTCGCAGATATGGAGTCTAACGGAGCGGAGCGCGACCAAATGACTCTCACAACTGCGCAATCGGCTATTTTTAAAACAAAAGGACGGATAATACATTTACATTCATGCATACGATTTACCGCACGTTCAACGCAAACTGCAGCTACTTGATCCCCGGTTTTATTTACTCAAACAGAAACGTCGTGTTCGGTGTCGGACAAGCGCCCTTGGCGATAAGAAGCGAGCCTTTGTTGCCAATCATTATCGCGTTTGAAGCGGAACGCACTCGATGCAATTGTGCCCGTCGCGATCCCGTCCCGTTAGTCCGCATCTCGCGAAAGTAAACGATTAAACGAGCACGTCGGACATACGCACCAATACACGTAGATATACACACAGACGCGCGCGTGCGCGCGCGCGCACACACACACACACGCACACATGTACCTCACGCACCTCGAAGCTGCCCTCGCGATGAGGAATCTCATTTTTGGCGCGCTGGAAAGTTATTCTTGGAACGGAGAATGGCCGCCACGCGTATTTACGGATACACACGGCACACCGACGGACGGTGCGTTTCGTCACACACAAAACGATTTTCGCCGCCCGGGCCACCCTTCAGACGTCTTTGAGGCGTGTCTCCTTGAGGAGGCCTCGCGCGATCGCGCCACCCCGATCCGCACCGGACAACAAAGGACTCTCTTTCCGCACGCTCGCCCGACGACGATCGGCAGGACGCATCTTGCAAAGATTGAAAATAAGCGATCGAGAGACGAATCTAACGCGGTTTGAGATTAACGCTAGGCGCGACATCGCGGAGAGAGGAAAAACGAATATAGAGAGAGAGAGAGAAACGGGGCTAGACACTTCTAAAAGAGTGCATCCAGATTTAGAGTTGGGTGCACCGAATCCGCCGTTAGGGACTCCTTCGAATAGTAAGAGAGAAATCTTCGAAAGAGAATTTTAGAAAAGAAATTCCCAGAAAAAGAGTACTAAGAAAACCGCTTACAATATCAACAACAATCAACACGGAACGATAAAAATAATCAAACAGTCATCTTACGACGGAAAAATATTAACAAGCAAAAAAAAGCAAAGAGAGAATTAATGATCGATCGCTAAGTAGAAATACTGATATCAGTTGCGAATTTAAGCGCGTATATATTGTGGATTAAATCCAGTTTTAGAAATTGGCGATTCCAAAAGCAAAGTCAGTTTTGCGTGTTCCGTTGTACAGTACCCAAGCACTGTAAGCATCGCTAAGAGATAAGCACGAAGGTAGTCGAGCTCACGAAGGATCGTGGCAGACGGAAAGAAGAACGCACGAGGAATGGTGGGGAAGCCGGGGGAGACATCTCTCCCAGGAAGAATTCCCTCGGAATCCGTGCGGAGAGAAGAAACCGAGAGAAGAAACGGGCCGTATAATACGCGAAATGCATCGCTCGTCGCATTCGGAATTGGTCGTTTAAGAGAGACCAGGATAACAACAAAAAGAAAAAACTTGAATCGCCAAGTACCGAAGAAAGAAAGAAAGAGAGAAAGAAAGCAAGCAAGCAAGAGAGTCGGTTCTCAATTCCGCGACTGTCAAACGCGACGGAAGCTCGACAAGTACGCGAGATCTCGCGGCAATTCGTAACTAAATAGATTGACCGAATGTAAAGTTGACGTTTTATTTTCACACGCGTGGAGAAAAAAGTCGGAGTCGCGAGCAAAGCGTGTTTCTGCCGATTCACTCGTCGGATTATCTCTCGGAACCAACCAGAATTGCTTCGATTTATAATTTTGATTTATATGGCGGTCTCGAAGAGAGAGGAAGCTGTCTGTCGTCCATTCACCGTTAGCCGTGCGGAGTTATCGACGGATCAAGGTTAAATATTAGGGAATGAAGATCAGCGAGGTCGGGAGTTGCGGCAGCTTCCTTATGAGCGTTACAATATTATTTAATATTATTATATGAGAAATAAATAATATGATTTACTTCACTATTTTAAATTATCGGGAATATTATAACTTTTTAATGTAATACTTATAAATATTTTACGCGTAATAATTGACATTAATATTCGTACAACAGTCTCGTAGTATTCCTCGGATATTACACCAAAACGGACAAATAGCATTAAGACAATGTTTCCACAATAATAAAATAATATTAAAAATATTGACTAATATTTTAAGAATATTGTAGCGCTTATAGGGTTCCTTCTTTTTTTTAACGTTAAACTTTTTTTGACGCGTTGTCCAACGCAATATCTATTTTCATCAATAAAGATCAACGTTAATCTTTATCAGTTTCTAATTTTTAAAAGTAGAAAGAGATAACTGATAAAGAATAAATAAAAGCTGTGAAATGACAGCTAATCCGCAGTGATGGAAACGGATACGGGAGATATTCCGTCGGGTGATTTTAATCGCGTCGTGCCGTTTAGAATCGCAATTGCGCAAGTACGCGATCCGAGGCTCGAACGTCGTATTATGGATCGTTATGAAACGCGAACCGATTACGTCGAGTCTATTCCAATCTTTCGCATCTCGCGGAGCCTTCCCTTTTTCCCGCGTGCATTTAACAACAATGCCGAGCCTCTATGAGCCAAGATGTAGCGTATAATACCTGCATACGCGAGACGCTCGGCTCACGACAATCAGTCGGCTCGAATGCCGAATGCCGAACGCCGCCGTCGCCGTCGCCGTCGCGAGTCAGAATTCATTCATCGAATCGCGATGCTCAAGGTCGACAAGCAGAGTGTGTACATCTAACAATAAGTCGACACAGACCCCTTCCCAATATCTAATAATTATGACGACAACACGTGACGAGTTCCGTGCTCGGAACAATGTAATTTCGAGGAACGCTTGTATTCGTGTCATTTCCCTGGAATGAGACGTCGCGTCGGTCGGCTGCTTTTACGAGATGATCAGGGGCAAGTTTGGTAGTCGGCCAAGTTGGCACTGTCGGCAGTAACGTTTAACGAGAAAGCGAGGAATCCGTAGATAAAACCTAACCTTCGGGTCGCGAGCGATCGCCGACGGCGACGGCGACGGCGACGGTGACGGGGATGAGGGCACGAGCACGAGACACGGGAAGAGGAAGAGGAAGAGGAAGAGATACGATAGAGAAGACTTACCGCTCGAGGCGTCGGCAGGAGAACGACGGCGGCCGTCCACACGAGCATCGTGGTCCACATGTTGACGCGTCGCGTATCCCTCGGTGTTTACACGCCGCCGGCGCTTCCCCGGAAAGCGGCGGAGGCGCGGATGTGAGCGGCAATCCGCGCGCGTCGTCTCGTCTTCGTCCCGTCGGCGTTACCTGCGTCTCGCCGCGGCACCGCAGGGCTGCTGCTGCATAGCCACGAACCGCGTGCCCGGTATACGCCGGTATCTCGACGATGTACGCGAGCCGTCGCCGTCGCCGCCGCGCGCGTCTCGTCGAATCGACGACGGACGGACGAAAGAACGAAACAAACGAATGAAGGTGCGCGCAAACGCCGCGAGTGGGAACCGCGGCTAAATTCAACTCGTTTACCACTGTGCACTCCGTATACGCGCCGTTATACCATTTAATTCGCTCGGCATATACAACGTACGAACGACGAGATTTTCACTTTTTACACACTTGCCGTTGACACACTTAATCGTAGTATATCCGTGGGACGACAAACGCTGAAGAGGGAGGAAAGGTCCCGATCTTGAAGGAAGGTCCGCGTATTCAGGTGTCCTCTCTTTCTTTCTTTCTTTCTTTTTCTCTCTCTCTCTCTCTCTCTCTCTCTCTCTTGTGCTCTCTTCTTTTCGATACGAGTCAACCCGTCGCGACCATCCTTGCCAAAAGCCAACGAGAGGGAACACCGACAAACGTACAACGCTCTCGTCCTCCGCCAACCGTCGCAACAACGACGAGTCACGCACTGATCGGCCGTCGCCGCGCGCCGCGAGGAATACTCCCTCGGCGATCGGCGGCAGCGCCGCCGTAACGGAGAAGGGCGCCGGAGTAGGACCGACGATGGTGTGTGTGTGATGGTGGTGGGGCAGTCGCCGTCGTGGTAGAGGTGGAGCCAAGGATACCCGCGCGCACACGACTCGTCGCGCTCGCCGCTCGCCGCTTGCGGCTCGCGGTGTGACGCGAGTCGCGAGAGGATGAACGAGAGGAGAGAGTCAATGCGCCCGGTGGCGGAAAGGTGGCACCCCCTCCCCCCTCCTCTTTCTCCTCTTTTTTTTCTTCTCTCGCTCTCGTACTGTCCGCTATAAGCCAGAAAAGCCGGCGAGGGGTCCACGCAGTCTTTCAACCGGTCGCGGTGCTTCGCGCGTTTCTACCTTCCACCGAAGTATCAAAGTTCAAGAGGGATGCACGGCGCGCACGACGTACGCAAAGTCACGCTGCCTCTGTCTCTCTCTCTCTCTCTCGCTCTCCTTTTCTCCTCGTCCAAGATGCACGTTCACCTTCCTTTTTCTCACCGCGTGTACGCGCCACCGCACTGACCGACCGCACTAACGCCACCCCGCGGCACTCGAGGCAATCACAGAGGCAACCGTATCGACACGGACTCGACGACAGATGGCGATCTCTCGTACGCGCGCTCACCCCCGGAATTTTCCTTCTTCGCGAGGCGAGATTCGCAGGGTGTACTATGATCTCCGTCCTTCTCTCACCCTCGCTGCTCAGCAGCGACGACTACTCCTCTCTACTCGTTGTCTCTCACACGCGTGCGCCCTATGTGCGACCGTGTGTTTGGGGGTCGCGCGCGCGCGCGTACTCGTCACGGAGTGCAGCCCTCGACTGGAGGTAGTAAGGCCGGGTGCACCCCTACTTATAATTGTGGTCCCACCGGTTCTCCCCTCGGCCCTGCGGAGACGAGAGGGGTTGTGCGCTCGTGACCGACCGAATCGCAGAGGGGTGGTGGTGAGTATGTAGCAGCGGCTGCACCGGTGGCGCGCGCGGGGACCATACGGCCGGAGGGAGGGAGGGAGGGAGGAAGGGAGGAGAGCAGCAGCAGCAGCGGGCTGCCGCTCCGCGTCGCGCCACGCCGGGGGAAAAGGAGGCAGCAACGCGGCGAGGAGGCAGCTGCAGGCCGGCTGCACGCGCCCACCCCCACCACCGCGCACCACGTAGCCCCTGTACGACGACACCCTAGCCACTCGTGCGGACTTCTTGCCTGCTTGCCTGCCTGCTTACTTGCTTGCCTGCCTGCCTGCCTGCCTGCCTGCCTGCCTGTCTGTCTGTCTGTCTATCTGCCTGCCTGCCTGCCTGCCTGCCTGCCTGCTTGCCTGCCTGCTCGTTCGCTCGCTCGCTCGCTTCCTCGCTTAGCTGCCTACTAGCGGACACCTCGGGGCGCCTGCCCCCTGCCTGCTGCACCCCCTTCCTGCTTTCGCTCGCTCGCGCTCGCGCGCGCCTTCGCCCCACGTCCCACGTCCACGCACGGTGGTGGTACAGCTCGCGAGCCGTCCCTCTCTGTCGTATTCTCTCTTATGGCCCCTCCACCGTAAGCGCCACGATAATTCGTACCCCATCTACGAAACTGGCGGCACGCGCCTTGTGCCACCACCTCGCGTGTGACGTCATACCCTTCTTTTTTTAAGCCTGTTACGTTTCTTACGCGCGCGCGCGAGCGCGTACGAGCGAGACGATGTATGTACATACGTGCGTACGTGCGTCGAGCTGCGGATCATTCGTCCGCGATACGACGAACGCCGAGGGGTGATCGCCGAGAGATCTCTTCGTTTATCAAAGTAATGCGTCTTACGTGATGGACGATTGCGATGAATGAATTCATGAATTGTGTGCCGACGAAAGTAGCGGAAAATTGCCACGCGTTTCTCCGTTTCTCTATTAATTGCCACATTGTCGACGTAATCAAGTACCGATTTTCCTACTTGTTTAGATATGTATTAGAAATAAAGCTAACGAGTAAATGAAAAATACGCGTATGTAGCGGAGGCAAGTGCATTATGAAATTGAGAAATTGAGTACACTGAACGGCAACGTATCCAAATTGCTGCTATAATTATGTCGCGCGCGCTACATGGTTGCATGGTTGCACCTGCAACTTGTCGAAAGGCATAATGTCTCGCAAAAATATTTAAACCTAATTTGTCAGCCTGATATCTCGGCCGATATGGCCGAAAGACACTTTACAGCTTGATATACGTTGGAACAAATTTGATAAATCATGAAATTTCGTGACAAGTCAAACGAAAGATTTAAATCAGATTTAATTTACGATCTTGATTGTCAATCGGAATTTTCTTGATGAAAGTGATCGATGATACATTTTGATAGTATCCGCGCGAGTAATAAATTTTGTTTAAATTGTTAATATTAAACTGTAATAAATTAAATTAAATAATTGTGCGATTGGTCGCGTTGTTATTAAAAATCAAATATACGAGTTATACTTCTTTGTTTTTTTTTGACAAATTCTCATTCTGAACTCTATGACACGAACTGCACGAAATAACCGACTTTCAACAAAATTCGCGTGGTGGCCCCCTAATCTGGATATTTGCCAACTGCCCTAATTCAAGGGTTCACCTTCCTAATACCACATAACGTTCGGCACACACCGAGGCAGCGATTGCGCGTCATCTGCGCTTCCTCCTTTCCATTCTTTGACTCCACGTCCCGATTCGTGAATATTCGAATACAAAAAAATCACAAGTACTTTTATTATTTCCACTATGCCACGTTACCAAAGGATGGAACTTGAATTCAATATAAATTTTGATACTAATTTTTTTTTATTTGATACAAGTTAGATAAAATAAAGAATGTCATTTTGTTATCTAATAGCACTCTTGGGTTTAATAGAAAAACAAATTTGCGAAAAGTTTATTATTTTCAATTAAAAGCTCGATATCTTTTTAAACAGACGAAAGTTTATCGATGACACGTTCAGTCGCATCAAGCAAAAGCATTAAAAATACAACACTGTCTATTGTATATTGTCCCTCTCTCTTTGAGAATGACAACACTCTGTGTTTTATGACAAGGCTGCGTACCTATACGTAAAATACACACACGTACACTTGCCCCGCTCTTCCCTAGCGAGTTTATATGTTGCGCTAAAGTCTCTGACGTCACACGTTGCAGAACCGATGGATGGGGTGCAGCAATCCCTATTTCTCTTTCTCCGTCTCTCGAGCGGAGGGCGCGTATTATGCGACATACGCATCGGTGCTATATGGGATGACAGATTATTATGGCGGGCATCCTGCTCCCCGGCTGCAGGCTTTGTGTCGGGGGATACAATGGCCTGGACCTGTCTCAGCCACGCATCCACGTCTCTTATTGTTAGTTAGTAGAATCGTCCCTCCAGCTCACCCCTATCTCACCTCTATCCGAATTTCGCAGGCCTGCCTGCTTTGCCAAGTGGTGCGCAGCCGTCGCGTCGCAGCTAATAAATCCGCGCCGCTATTAAGAAGCAAGAAGCCTACCTTCGCGATATTTATAGCCCTTCCAAAGGCTCATATTCTTATTAAGATTGATCGAACGAGAATCAAAGATCTCTGTGTTTTTTTACCGAATAGATAAAACGATTGTGCAAATTTCTTTTGCAAAACAAACTTAAATAGAGTAAAAAAAGAGATATATTGTGTTGAAATTTCTCTATTATAAAAAACGTTATAAAATTTAAAGATAACAGAGAAGGGACAAAGCTATTATCGTCACGGTTTCACCGTGCCGGTGAAAAATCAGAAACGATAAAAAAAATCATAGTTACGTAATCAGGTAAACAGCGCGATGATAAGTCGTCGGTGCGCAGAAAGAAGCCTTTGTTGTTTTTCTTCGCCGCGTTGTGTGTCGGGGGAAGGACTGGGAGCGAAGGAGAGTAGACACACCGCCACGGTGTCCGTAGCTGCACAGTGTACTTCCGGTCACGAGGTGGTTCAACAGGTCAGACCAACGGGGGAGCCAGATGAAACCACTTCCGGCCCCGGTCGTTCCCCATGCCCCCGTTTTTCTTCCTTATTTCACTCCACGTGGGTTGCGTCTTTTTTCTCTGTCGCACCCACCTTGCCGCTCGACACCTACACAGATGCTTAAATCGATAAGGTATCGATATTATTTATCGAACAAGAGAAAATGGAAGAATATTTACTGTATGTGTGTGGCATTTGTAATCGAAATTGGAAATATAATTGCCAATTTTATTTTCTGAGTGCAGACAATACGTACAAGACTATGTGTACGGTAAGAGGCAAATATCGCGCGATGACAGAAAGGAAATATTTTCGAAATTATCTACATCTTTATGAAAGGAACTGAGTAAGAGACGGCGCTTATACAAGGTATACGCATGCATGTGCCGTACATCCATGTTTACGCGTTCGTGTACTTACTCGCGGTTGAGTATGCTTTTCGTTCGCCCGTAGCACATACACGCACGTATGTACACACGGGCGAATTCATCACGCGCCTCCCTCCGTCGCTCTTTCATTCATACACAATATCAGCACGCATAAACGCGCAAAAGTTTACGTGCAACCGAGACCGCAACGCGGTTGGCAGCATATGCACTCGTTGCCGCCACCGCCGTCGTTCGCTCTGGTATGCATGCACACTTTCTTGCGAGAACGAAGAGCGACTCAATGAACTACCGTCGGGAATTGCGGATTGCATTTCCGCCGACTACATTCCCGCGGGAACGAGAGATTTACTAGGGTTGCACGCGTGGTGATGTCGACCAGTAATTTTGATGTTTCGAACATTCCGTGCGACACACATGCCACGTACGTCACGGTAAACTTTAGAGCACGTCGTACGCTACATACCAAGCCGAACTAAATAACTACTATACCTCGCACCGAAAGCACGTAATTGATGTGTAATTTTATACGAAAAGTTTTCAATCTTTTACTCTATTAGAATAATAATTCTATATACGGATATATGTAACTTTTTATCAGTCTTAGATTGCAAACAAGTACATGTCACGATTTATAATTATTACTACTGTAACGCAATAAATGCGTTTATTTGATCAAATTCATTTTGTGAAATTATTTCGCTAAGATTCTTCTGACCGAAATCGAATCTCATAAAATCTCTAGATCAAGACGATTGAATTCGTAATACCCCTTTTTTCCGCAGATATCGCTTACGCGAATTTAACGAAAGACCGCGATAAAACGCTAATTATCTTCATACGTTACGCGAAGGCAGGATATGATAATTGGCGAATATTATCGAGTTTATCTCGGGCTAGCGGCGACAGTTGTTTCACTCTATCCGTGAAGATGTGCAGCTGAACTACCGGGAATCAAGTCAGTCGATCTTAATCGATGTACGAGCACCGTGAATTTTATGCGCTAATTATGCTAATCGGAATTCCTTGACTCGTGTGCCATACGAGAGATCAGTCACTTAATATACATATTATATAATTTGGAACGAAAAATTTCTGATCAATTGTGTTGTTAAATTGTTTTATATGGAAATATTATAGCTCTATATTTATCGATACGTGTCAATATACCGTACGATTAATCGTGTTTTGTTGAAATTACAACGGAGACGAGTTTTATCTGAATTCACGAAATTGACGATCCTTTATACCACAGTGTACGCCTTGGCAGAGTATCAAATGCACCCGCGATAAAACTCTTTGTATACCAACGAAAAACCGTGCTGGGAAAATAAACACGGAAAAGGATTAAGTCGAGTGCTTGCGAATCAAACAAACGTACGAGGTTGCTTTTTTCGGCTGTGAGAACTTTGCCGCTCGTGCAAACGAAATATATCCGTCCGAAAACCTCGAGCAGAGAGAGAGAGAGAGAGAGAGAGAGAGAGAGAGAGAGAGGGAACGAGCATTCTCACTCGGTCCTTCCTTCCGGTTTCTATCTGGCGTCATAAAACAACGCCGCTGTTACACCGGCACGAAATCGCGTGGATCCACCTGTCGTCGCGCAAAGTTTTCTCGGAAGACCGCTTCGAAGCGACGAGTATTAAGATTGTAAAGTTGGTAAAATTTAAAAGTTCAAAAATAGATGTAATTTTTAATAGCAATTTAACTCGGCGCAATTGACCTTCTCTAAAAGAGGAAAAAAGTATGTTGTGCAAATGCAATTATAAATACATTTTTATTATAGTAGATTATTTTTTAAACAGAAAGAATAGCGTTTCATTACACAAGTATAAAATTGCTTTCTACTTGACGAGATGACGTTTTATTAAAATCTTTGCTGAATCGACGAAATAAATCCGTACCGTTTCCCAATTATTACAACGATGCAGGAGGTACGTGATGAAAAATATAAAGATATACTTATGACGACTTCTAATAATGACCGCATCGTGAGGTCAACGTGATTCACGTAATGACTCGTAAATTTCCGTAGGATTTAGTTAATACCATTGTGCGGTTTCCAAATGATTGGTAAAGATTCATCGAGGGTCGATCGAGAGGGACTGGCAGAGAGGCCAGCCTGATAGTCCCTCGGGGCATAAGTAGACGCACGTATTTCGATTCCACCTGGAGAGACCGAGAAGACACCCAGTCTTGGTTGCTTAATCGCGATCTTGTCGCAGCTGTCAATACGGGAGAGTTTCAGATTGTCTCGCGAAGGGTATCGTATTCCGAAATCAGAAATGCAGACTGACGCGAGGATTGATTAGCAAATTTCTGTAGAAAATCTTTCATAAATTTTATCTAAGAAAGGAAATAATTGCTAGGAAATAATTAAATAATTCCGATCGGAATTCATTCCAAAAAATTTCATAACTTTGATTTTCCGAAAGAGAGTTGGCACCTGATGTAAATGGACTTACACAGGCGAATAAAAATAATTCTCACATATTTCTAATTGATACTCAAGAGTCGAATTTATTGCAAACACTTAAAACATTATCGTGATTCGTGAATAGAACGAAAGGAGAGACAATTTTCTGCAATGCTGAATTGTTTTAAAGGCGATAAAAATGTTCTGAGACAACTTAAATGAGATTGCTTGGAAAGGCAGTTGAAGAGTGTTGTCAATCTCGCGTAAATATCGTGTCGGTCGTGGGGTCCGGCGGCGCAGCGAGGCAAGGCAAAGCAAGGCAAGGCAGAAGGCAGGGCGCGGAAATATTTACGGCGGGAGCCTCTTCTTCGGAGGACACAGGCCACGTGGTAGGGAGACGGCACGTGTGCCACGCGTCCGATCTCTCCCGAAGGGCGACGGGTGTGCACGAGGCGCCTGATACGAGCGATAATAATCTCTCTCGGAGTGACTCTGCCGGCACAATGCCCCCACCACGAATCGTAGACCCAGCGCGATACGTGATCGGCTGTTGCAGCTGCTGTTTCTCCCGTCGCCGCGGCTGCGTCCGCGTCCGCGTCCGCGTCGGGCCTTCTTTCTTTCCCTCTTCCTTCCGTTCTCTTCTTTCGGTCTTTCGGCCTCCTCTTTTCTTTTTGGCCGGTGTTTCTCCTACTTGTGATACAGCTCGATTTCTTCCTTTACACCCTGTGAACCCCCCTCCCCCGCCCCCGGTCCAGAAAGATAGCTTCCTAAACAAATAACTCACGTGCTACTTGCTCGAGTTAACGCGCGACTGCTGCGATAATTTTGTGAGTCAAGGTGCAAGATAACGATTGTAATCGGAAAGGCTCGAAATGTTTCCCGTTTCTGAAGAAATTATTTAGATTGGACGTTTCTACGACGTGTCAAAGAGTAAATCATTATTTTTGAAATGAAATAAATAAGATCAGAGTTCTGTATTCGAGAGGCGAGCGATGGATTTCAAGTAAAAGAGAAGCGCGCTCGGACTCTCTATCCAACAAAGACCAGGACACCATCATTGTCTATGTTCACGCGAGCTCCTTTCATCCGATCGTCGCAGGCGGATCTTGCGGAGAAGGGATGACAATGCTCTCGATAGGTACTCGAGCAGAGCGAATCGGGGCGGAAAAGCTCGCGATTTGCATCTGACTGCAACCTTCTCGCGTTTACCTGCCTGCTGCTCCCGGCACCGGGAGAGCGAGGGAAGAAACGAGAAAAAGAAAGATCGCGCGGCGAGAAAGAAGCATCTGTTCTTGGGTTTTCTTTAGCTAAAAGGCCCCGTGGGAGTGGTACAACGGGAAAAAAAGACAAGGAGAACGCGGAGGGAGGAAGCGGGACAGTCGAAAAGCCTGCTGCTTCTTCTTAAAACGAGACGCGTCCTTAGTCGAAGAAAAAGAGGGAAATAGCAAGAGAGCCCTCCTCCCCCCCGCCCCTCCTTTCTCTGTAGAGCGAAGCACCGGTATGAAAAGCTTTTCCTGATACGCAGCTGCCGTTCTCCAAGTTCATTGGAAATTAATTGCTTTTTTGAATGGCAACTATTGAGCTCTCGATCGTGCGAGGCTCTCCTTTCTCGTGAGTAAAAAGGATAACAAGTCGCACCTTTTGTGCCTGTCGTCAGTTTGTTCGATACCACACGTCCTGTAATTGGTGGTGTACTCGGAGAATAGGCGATTTCTTGTCACAGAGTAAATGCTAATGAACTGCAGCCTTTTCAATTGGCGATGAGTCATAGCTCGCGTAAGCATTCGAAAATCCAGCAACACGCTGACACCAACTGCAATTCCCTTTTTTAATTTAAGATCCACACGCGTGCGCGATCGTCTCGGACGATTTGGTCACACGCCGGATAATTTCCATTTACCTGTATATGTGCGTTCTCGAGAAAGTACGATGCATACATACCAAAGAGGGAAAGAAGATGGTAAAGCGGTAAGGTTTCTTAAATTTCTTAAATTTTTAATTCAACCGAATCAAAATTTAATTGGTTCAAATAAATTTTTCCATTAATCGAATTACTCTGGTCCCTCGATTTACGCAGTACTTTTTATACACGACCTCAGTTTTACGCAATCAGAAAATATTTTTTTTCATGGGATTTATTAAAATTATTCCATGTTAGTGAATCCTCCCTCTCTCTCCAAAGGTTCTTGCTCGATTATATTTATTACATATATAACAAATTAAATGTTGGTTGACTGCTTTCGAGTATGTCGATAGCTACAAAGAATAAAATTTAAATTGATTTTTCTTAACTTTTATTATTACTGTTTTGTGCAAAAATATCAAATATTTTTACTACACAAGTTTTTTTGTGTGTGTTTTTTTTGTATTGGCAGACTTTATTTACGCAATTCTCAACAGCGTGAAAAAAAACATGGAACGAATACTCTAAGTAAATTGAGGGATGTTGTACAAGTATAACTTAAAGATTAATAACATCTCGATAAAAAAATTGATGGACAACGTTCCGTACGTAAGCACGTTCGACCATGGTCGTGCTTGCAGAGTCACGAATGGTCGGTAAAAGATCACTTTGGCCATCTCGCGCCGGAGGCGTCTCTTCTGACGGAGCAACTTAAACGTTCTACGCACTCTCATTAGCGCGATGAATTCGCGTCACGTACGCGCCGCGTGTGGGAACCATGGAACACAATGCGATCGTACGCGCGCTTACCTTTATGGCTGTGACGAATCGTCTATTGTTATGTTAAAAACAGCCGATACATGCGCTCTGTCGCCTTAATCATCGACACGGCGCGCAGCATCGTCACGTATAATACGTTGTTCTTGCGAACGAAGAAATCATCGAGACGATTAAAGCCAATACTAGTCAAGAATTAGAATTCCTAATTAGTCTTAAAAAATAACGATATTGGTTGGCTTTATTAAATTTGCCTACGTTTAAACTTTAAAGTAGCAAATTTTGTATATTTATTTCAATTTTCAAAAGCTAAGACGCTAATTGTAAGATGTTCTTTCGTGAGCCATTGTTTCATGCATATTTACGGCATCGCAGAAAATTCACAGGTTGAAATGAGACACGGTGCGTGCGTGGAAACGACGTGCGAATCGCACGTGCAAAAGTACAAGCGTCAAAGCTGGCATTACGTACGAGCGCTACCGACGACGCGACGCCGACTTTCCCAAAGTAAGGCTCCTTCGAGGTAAACGGCCTGTCTTACGTCCTTCCCTGCGCTCCTTCGGTAGCTGCTTCGGTAGCATTCCATGTATTTTACACATACGCCAAAGAATGCCATGTTATTTCGGGACAAAAAGAACTTCTTTCGACGCAAGGACAAGAATTCGTCTGGATTTCGGTCTTTCACGCTGCGTTCGACGAGTCCTGCCTAGCAATTATTGCAATTTTATCGATTTCTAAACTGTATCTCTCTCGCTCTCTCTCTCTCTCTGTTCCTTTTACTTGGCATAATATAATTAAATCTATAATTCTTCTTCGAAAAAATGTTGGACACTATTCGAAATAATCGAAAACATTTATATAGGAAAATTAATTTAATAGCCCAGATGGCGAGTGGAAAAAGCATCATCCAGTTGCCAAATCAATTATTTCGGACTTGGAGATAGGTACAACAGGAAAATGAAGAGACAAACGAGGCGTGGAAGTGATCCGGCGTGTTCCTTCATTAGCGTGCATTCAAGTCCATTTAGTGAAACTGACCATCTGACACACTGTAACGAACCGTAACGCGATCAATCGCGTGCGCGCTTTTCTCCACCCTCCGATCATTCGTCAAGATACGTTGCTTCTTAATTAATTCAACGAGTGTTTAGCCTGATGACGTTTTATCTATGTGCCGTTTAGCGAAACGACGACAACGTCAGCGGCGACGCGGTGACGCGATGGCGAGCCGAAGACGAGGACGAGGAGACACGACCGGTGGCGAGAGGTAAACAGGAAATCATCCCCTTCCCCTGTGTCTCGTGAATTCACGACAAAGCACGGCGCGAACAAGAGAAAACTTCGGTCCACGATTCCCCTCTCTTCATGGCGGTTTTGTTTTCGGCGGCGAGAGGTTCCGGTTAATACAGAAGCGCCGATCGACAAAGAGCACCGGGCCGAAGAGAAGTGAAGCGCGGAAGGAAGCCAAGTCGCCAGCCTTTATTTCGCGCTCCCGTCTCGACCGCGAAGTATAAACGGAACTTGGTTTCTTCGCCTTTCAATATAGGCGTGCAAAATTCCGGAAGTTCTCCCAAGCGTCAAGGAGAACCGAACGAAGTAGTAGGAAGTTTAAGGGAGTTTGAAAGGGTGCGGGGGGAAAGAAGAGGGGAGGGGAGGGAGGGGAGGGGAGAAGAAGCGAAGACATCGAGAGATCTTTTTCTGGAGGATCACCCTCTCTCTTCGGAAAGAAGGGAACGAGCTACGAAGCCTCCCTTCATAGAACGACGACGAATGGCAACACGTGTACCACGTGAGAGAGTGCGAGTGGGACAAGGTGGTTGTGTATATCCTTAGCCTTAGCGCTCAATATAGCGGAAGCCAAGGTGGTTCCAGCCTCCCTGTACGGGCCATTTCCGCCCACTACCTCTCGATGCCTCTCTCTCTCTCTCTCTCTCTCTCGTCCCTCCGTATGTATCTCCGTCACTTGAATATCCTTCCCTTTGTCCTTCCCCTCTCTTTCCCTTTAAATCTCCATACGAGCGACTGCGCGTTTCCAAAATTTTTCCACCCTCGTTCGATTTCCTCTCGACGCCGCAAACATGTTTTTTTTTATCCAAATCGTACGATATATAAAAAAACTTTAGATGACAACGATTATCGAAATTTGAAAATGGTAAACATAAACAAATATCTTTTCTACATTTTTTTACATGTTTTTTGTATCTGATCGTGAACGTGTTGAATTATCAAGTAAATTTTACGCTATCAATCTGTTACAAAGATTTCTTTGAACGATCGATGCTAAAATAAATCGAAATCCTTATCAGAGTTTAATATCGCTCGTTTCCTGCAACTTTTATGGACCATCCCCAATCGTGAATCTGCGCAGGTACCCTCCTAAAGACTCCATTTCGCAGATTGTACCATAAGGCTACTGTCTGACAAGAAAGGAGCGTCAAGGATAGCTCACAGAATAATAAAAGAGATTCTCCGACAGCCGGTTGTTACGCGCACCAGAAGGTACGGGGCTGTTTACAAGATAGAAACCGCCAGATATTTGACTCGAGTGTCAGAAACGAGAGAGAGAGAGAGAGAGAGAGAGAGAGAGAGAGAGAGAGAGAGAGAATTCGGCGAGAACGAATTTTTCGAGAGAGAATACGAGAAATGGCAACTGAAAAACAGACTAAAAATATTAAGTAGATGGTAATTACGCGTAATTTTTCGTAATTAATTTTAAGTCTCGCATGTATGATTTCTTGATACAAGTTTACAAAAATAATAGAAAATAATTTCGTTAAAGTTTGAATTGGATACTATCGAAGGATAGATTAAAGATTTCTCTAAAAATCCGAAGGAAGGAGAAAATTAGATGGATGTTACTAGAAATATGATAAATATGACATAATAAAAAGGAAAAAAGACAATATCGAGTTTGGGGGTCACGAGAAGGATTGGATATAAGACGAGAGATTGAGAGAGCGAGCTCAAGGCCAGATGCGAGATATACAGACGGAACGGAAGGAAGCACTTTTTATTATTTTTATTGCGCGTCTCTTTTCGGGCCCTCGAGAGCGAACGAGAGCGAACGAGAGCGAACGAGAGCGCAGGAGTGTGGCCAAAGGAAAAGAGGATAGAAGGGAGGGAACGGAACAGTCCCCGATGTATATACGAGGGAGGCAGAAGCTTCCTGTCCCGCATTCGAATGTGAGATCGCTTCGCTGTCACGATGTACGAACGTGTCCGTGTGTGGACACGGACACGTGCAGAAGGAAGTAGGATGCGTATGCGTGTACACGATACACGGATAACACGGGACGGGACGGGCCGGGACGCACAATGAGAGACTTTTACGTGCCGGATTAGTTCCCCTCGGATTTAATCTCTCTGTTTGAACAGGAACTTGAACAATTAATAATGAGACCTTTGCCGAATGCGCACGGCTTTTCATCTCGCGGGACAGGATGTCGCCGTGATCGTTCGCCGAAATGCCTCGCATCTGCAATCGAAAACCACCGAGTGCCTTCTCACGTCTTTTCGCGCCAACATCCTACTCTTCATATCGGAATAACGATTCGAATTTCAATAATTCCAAATTTCGATCTCAAGAATATGCATCGTCCATCGAATATTTCATTTGGATAGACTAAAAAAAATATCAAGTTATGAAAACATATAATTAAACTCGATATTGATTGGATAATTCAGCTGTCACTTTTTAATAGTCTCAAATGTAATTTCGTAAACGGATCGGAAGGAACGAGGCATTTGATGGTCGGGATTCGATAATTGAGGTGTTTGTTTTGACAGGCCGGCCTTTGTCTACAATTTTTCTCGCTAAGAAATCGCTCTGCAAAGTTGCGTCGTAGAGAGAAGCAGCCACCGGGTGTCTATCTAGGCAACAGGCTCCCACGGACAGGACAAACCGATCCGACCGGCATAAGCCGGCAGCCAGCAGCCAGCAGCCAGCGGCGGCTACGGGGCAAGAAGAAGAAGAAGCTGCAGCCGCTCGCTTTTCGGGGCCCCTTCAGCTCGCTCAGCTGCCGGACCTTCCCACGCTGCGCGTATGCACCTACCTACCACCTACCCATCTTACTACCTGACTGCTCGTGAGCGCCGCGTGCTGTGTGAGCGTGCATACGTGCGTTTGAGTGCAGCTACTACGCAACAGCCGAAAATGTGAATCGCGAATAAGCGTACGCACGCCTAAATCGGGCCCGTTTTTATAATTGGGTCACCTCCACTTCTACGTCTCGCTCATCGGCAAGAGAAAATATTTCTTCCCTCGACGGAACAATTTTTAATAATGGAATTAAAATCCAGATGAATGCCGTGACGATTTCATAGCACTCGCAATGACAGTGATTTTTTCACATTTCCCAAACATTCTCGCAGATATTCTTTTATTAATTCTTTTATTAAATATTTATTTATCTTTATTTATCTCTAATTAATAAATTTATTAAAATGAATTTATTAACTTTAATATTTTCCACCGCGCGGCGTAACATGTAATATATCATTTCTCATCTAATTATTTTGTGTACATTCGACATTATCGTCATTATTGCGTAAGAGATCTCGCTGCTGTTATTGATACGCTATAGTACCATTCAGGGCAGCATCAAGTCACTTCACCGCCATTAGCGAGACTTTCCAAGAGAGCGATCGCTTTATCACTTCCTTCCAATGTTATTACTTCCTTATTTGATCGCGAAAAATTCAAGTGAAAAATGTTAATATTAATATTAAGCGCTCCGGCGATACAGGCGTTACACACGCGATTTCGCGCGCAGGATCACCTGCTGCGTTGCGTACAAGCTACCTGTGAGCAGATCGGCTCATCTGTTCCCTCTGGAGACCGGTGTCCGTGAAAGAGTGCAATCTGGCATCGGATGGATATATAGATTTGGCGGAGCATGAACGCGAGGGCGCTAAAAATCTCGACGAAACACTCTGCGGTTTTCACAAAGAGAACAAAAACTAAAAAGGAACGTAAAGAAAAATCTAGATTTTTACGTCACGCATGATTGATAAAAGACACGTGGAAAAATTCTTAAAAATATAATTTCACATATGTATCGATTAGCACGCAGAATTTCAAATATGATAAGTTGTAATATCGAGAACTCGTGAATTTCAAAAAAAAAAAAAAAAACTGTGAAGAGAAAGAGAAAAGTGCAAAAATTTAGATTCCTTTTCTTCAAGCGCTTCGCCTATATGTGTATACCGGTTGAAATACAGTTCCAAGGGATACGCGCGTACAAGATCACGCAAGAAGGTAGTCGCTGGTATAGCGGTCGACGTAGGTTCCTTTCGCACAGAGTTTTCTGCTCCCACGCCCAAACGCTTCACGATAATGTAATTCCTTTTAACCCCGCTGAACCTCGAAAACCGTGGGATGCTGCCGCTTGCTGCCGATGCAGCCTGGACCCGCGAGCAAGCTGCATCGGCAGGAAGCGCCTCTCCCTCGTCTCAGTCGTCATTGGCGATTTTTCCAATTATGAGCCAACGATAAAAAAAAAACACGTCAATTCTAGCGTGATAACGCATAATGCTCCACATATGGCGTTAGAAAACGATATTCTTTTTATTCCTTAATACTGTAACGTTCTTAAATCTCTTAAATACGGTTATTTGAAAAGATCAACTTTTCGTCTAAAATTATCAAGTTGTTTTCGATCCGCGGGAATATCTACATAAATTACACTCGATAAACGTATAAAGTGATAAACCAATTTAGTTAATATGTAGTTCTGTCGTAATTTGAGACTTGCACAAATTTTGCCAAAAGTGAGAAAATTGAGCAATCCGTGTACTTTCGATCTCAGTCCGAAAACAAAAATCTTGTGGCATCTGGCATTTCCTTTCGTGCGGAACATCGAGAGAAACGAAAAAAGAAAAAAAAAGAACGGGACAATGGGATTCTCATCAATTGCGTGTAACGTTCGGGGCCACTAATTGCTGCCGAGAAACGAAAGTTTCGGTTCGACCGAAACATTACGCTTGTTAGAAAGCCCGGGCATAACTCTTGTTTACTGGTAGGAATCGATTTCTCGATAGGCGCCCGCACTACGGGCATTTCACGAGCCACTATTTCTCGCTTAATTCCCACTTCACTATTTCGTGTTGGAAAAAAAAAAAAATGAAAGACTCCGTTCTCCCGCTCTGTGTCGAAAGAATCTCCATCTATTTTTTTAAATATCACAGCTTTTGTCTAATCGCATCAATGGAACAATATTTCTAATATTGTAAGCAACAATATCGTGTTTATTTTAAAAGTGTGTATTCTTTCCCGCTGTTATTCACTCTCGAGTTGGCTCGCGTGGATTACCATTAGGTTGGGGAGATGATAAAAGCGTCGTCGGCGTCGCGGGGTTTCTAAAATTACATCGCGTCGCATAATTTACATGTTTCTCCGTGATATCTCCCCTCCCAACTCCGGCGCCATGTGTACGCCACAAAAATATCTGAACGTCGCGATTGCATCACCTGCGCAAACTGGAGATACACTACTGTTACGAAAGCCCGAGTTTTCTGCCGGTCCTGCAGAACTGTTCTCTCCCCCGGTTTCGCCAGGCTCATCCATCTCCAGTGATAATACACTCACGGAGAGGGGGTACGCGCGCGAGCGAGAGTATAAACAACTTTCCAATGATACAAACGGAGCAGCTGTGAAAGTAGAAACTTTTTAACTTACTGGTAAATGTAACAAAGGGAAGCTACGTACGCGCACAATGATTGTTTGTTACAGAGCGCGATGAATTTTTGAAGGAGAGAGTAAAGAGGAAAAAAGATTATAAGCACGCAAGCCGATAACACGAGTCCCAAGTCCCTCGAAGGATCTAAATCACCTCGTCGGGAGTAATATTTAACGATCTTGCGAATTATTCTAATTTTACAAAAGTATCGTGAGAATTATAAATAATCAAGTTTAATTTGATTAATCTCAGTTAAATATCAGTTTGAAGAACGAAATGGATAATATCGTTCCAAGGAACACTTTTCGCAATTTCCTTTCATTTGCATGATCGCGAATAATTATGAAATACCGGTGTTTCGCGCAGGGAGGCATATATGCATATTTCACTTCATTTGACCATAATTACAATGGGGCCATGGCGTACCGGCTCCCATGGTGCTACAAGAACGCGAATTGATGCCTCCTCCTTCTCTTCTCTCTCTATCCCTTTCCTTCAACAGTCCCATTAACGCATTTTGTCCGCATGTTGCAAACAGCCCTCTCTAATTCCAATACCTCGAATAAAAGATTCAACCGGTATATACTTTAAACGCATTAGGTTGTCACAGCTATATCGCCAAATGCCGACTTTTTTTTTGTATGTAAACTGTCAAAAAGTGTCGTGTCAAAAATGACATTCGTGACTCTGTAACGCAAAGGAACGGGTAATTGAGAGGAAATAATATGGTTAGAGAGATCAAGTAGATGATCATATTATAAGTAATAACAGCTGTATACGTAGAAGTGAGAAGGTGTCATCTTAATGACATAATGTCAATGTGCCTGTACAGATTGTGATTTAAAATCTTTGTAGTTGAAATCAACATGATGTTTTTTTTTTAAATATATAAATCAGTGAATGTTATTTTTAAAACCATATTTCAGTGAACAAATTGATATCGATTGATCTATCAACGTCTATTACGAACAATACATGTTAAATATCCGATTACCATCTCTCTTTCTAAAGAATTAAAATCTTTTTTTTCCTCGTAACTATCCAAGTGTGAAAGCTTTAAATTATGCGTACGCAAGCAGCAAAATCCACGCATGTGGTGACGGCGTGATACGAGGAGGAAGCACTAACCGCATGTCGAGCAGAGGGTGGCCACGACGAAGATGACGACGATGACGGTGACGAAGAGGACAAGAGGGATGAGAAGGACGAAAAGGACTCGGGTCGAGAGTGGGGACGAAGGAACACGCCTTCTGCATGCGCGTAACGGAGACGAGGATCGTGCAGGAGCAGCGAAAAGGACGAGGAGGAAGCGAGGGAGATGGCGTGAAGGTGCAGATGGTGGAAATCTCAGGGAATAAAGCCAAAGCAGGAAAGAGAAAAAGAGGGAGATAGAGACAAAAAGAAAGAGAACCTCGATCCCTAGAGGGAGGGAGGGAGGAAGGTTTTCTCTTTCCTTTTTTTCTTCGAAGATGGGGAGAGAGACACGGAAGGTGAGTAGCACCTGGTGGTTGTTAGGGCCGGTGGTAGTGACGGTGCCTTCTGGTGGTGGTGTCAGTGATGATGATGGTGGTAGTGCTTGATGGACGATGCAACAGATGCTCCAAAGTACCTTTTCGCATGTAGTGGATTGATGTTGGAAATTCATGACGTCGGCGCAACAATTTGAGAAATCAAATCGATCGATTTTGGTCGACTGCAATGAGAACTCGACTCTAGCAAACCAATTTCCTTCTCTCTCTCTCTCTTGACAATAATATAATTTGAAAAAAATTTAATATTGACAGAATAGCCAGAAAAATAATAAGAATGAACCTAAAAACTTACTGTACAATGTTAAAAATTGGAAAGCGTAAAGTGAAATTGTATGATAATTTCATATTTCCATAAGATGTAAGGCTTAATTCTGAACAGATTCTACAGAGCTGTAATACATCTCACGCATGTAGATATAAATAAGTACAAGTAAAATCTAGCGGACGGATGTAGATTAAGTAAAAAAAAAAAAGAGTGATGCGAGTAGGAAGGTCGTAAAAATGTGCAGCGATGGCGCTCCTCTTCCCGGACGGAAAGGATTGCTAGGATTCTCTGGCACCCTCTTGCTGCGCGCCGTCTGGCGCGGTCGGGAATAGCTCTTTCCCCGGGCTTAATAAAAGAAAGGGGTGCGCGAGATCCTCCTGTTCTTGACATGACGCGAGATTTGTGAAGCTTCTTCGCCCTACCCTTTCCCAGCCCTCGCATTCGTGTTTCTCGCCCGCCTCCGATGAGCAAGAAGGAGGAGGAAGGTGGAGACCTTCTGTCGGCCCAGAAGGTCCTGCGGGGTGAAATCCTTGGTAGCAGGAGTCAGTCGTGCAGCGGGGACCGATTGAGCAGTAGCAACGATTGAACGAGTCTCGGCCGACCAACCGGCTGGCGAACCCTCGTCCTGTTGCGATCGCTGCCGACAATCTATCCTCCTCCTCCTCCTTCTCCTCCTGCTCTTCCTTTTCGATCTCTTCCCCGCATTCGCGATTCCCCTTGAAATCTGTGTTCTATTTCGGACTCTTGGCCGAATCCTTTCTTCCGGTCCCCAACACCTGTCTGCGCAAGTGAAAAATTGCGAGGGTTGCAAACTTGCCGAAATATTCTATATATCGTTGCATGCTTTTAATACTTTACACGCTTATTTTTCCAATTTACTTTAATTTAATTTAACTAAATTTATTACCTTTTTAAATATGTATTGTATTACTTTATATATTTACTTGTTATTTCTGTCATCTCTATATTTATGTCTAAATTTATATTAAACAATTATAAAATTATTAAAATTAAAGAAATAATTACAAAATCCTAGCAACTGTTAATTATTGTGCTGATAACAATTAATGCGATTTGCGCGATTGCAATGCTTTAAATATGTTATAAGTATGTAACTGCATATGATTGTCCGGACTTAAAAAAATATGAATCTGCGTGCGGATTATCTCGTATGTAAATAAAGAGACGTTCGAGAAAGGCAAGACGAGAAGCGCATAAGAGACGTGAATGCGTATGGAGGGTAAGGAACAGCTGCAAGACATCCTAAAAAGCATGGAGAATCTTTTGAATCAGGGCCCAGGTTCCTCCCTCTCGTGTCTTTTCCCGATCTTCTTCATCAGTGCAACGATTAATGGATAACGGCCATCTTAAAAGCCAAAATGTACACGGTGCAAGGAAAATATAAAGAATATTTACTCAAGTTAAAATTAGCCCTCTAATAAATTTCTTGACTCTTCCCGAATATGTATTATAAATAAATCGCTTTGAAAAATAAAAGGTTAATCTATGAGATATAGATATAGTAAATACGTCGTGCGAGACTAAAATTATATAATAAATACATCAAACGTAGAGGAATTCACAAATAAGTCAAAGGAGAAGTGTAAAAAGGAGAAAAGATAAATGTAACCGAACACCCGACTATCAGAGACGAAATTTTCCTACCAATATTCGTTATATTCGTATACGTGCTCGTCCTTACATTTCTTTTTGTACCTGCGAAACGATCCAAAGGCACAGTGATCTTTCCGAAGCTGGATCGAACACCCTCCCCAAAACATTCTTTTTCAAATCTTATCCGTGACGTATTCACAATGCGCGTAATGTCGCAACGATCGTTTCGACGAGTGAAAGATGGGACCGGGGCAAAAAGGTGAAATCCAGATATTGTAGAAGAAGTAGTCAATAATAATCGAAGGAATCATTTGCCATGTCAGGAACATATCAAGAATGCTTTGTCATTTTTCGGCTACCTGAAATTCGCATGTGTTATATGCACATTTTGCACGTTGCATCTTACGTACGTGAGAAGCGGCAGCTCTTGTTAAAGGTAAAAAGGTTCGACACCTCATATTTACTACTACAATAGTAAATTTCCGAAAGTTAATTACACGCTGCCTCGGGCATCGTAAGGTATTGCACGTCATATCGCGTATCATATTGCACGCCCTATTTCTCAATTTACAAAGATCTTGGGCATATTTTAGCAATCGGACGAAATGAAATTACGGGCCATTACCGCGTCTTAATACGATGCATAATTCGAGGTTAAATTTTTTTTTACGATCGGGACGTGATGTCATTGATAAGCGATTCGGTATTCGACGAAACGGCACGCGTCTATACAGGGTGACCCATGGGTTCGCCACGTTGAGTTTTAATGGCAGATTTCTCAATTTGAAGTCGACTCTCCCTCGAAGGGAAACTTTACGTCGATGATCGATCGAAGATAAAGAGAAGATGAACCTCGCGATAGGGGTTCATCATTTTGCGGCTGAAAAGTGGCTCGAGTGATAGGGAAAAATAGCAGGGTTATATTCGCATGTTAATTTCTTGTGCAGCTCAATTGAATTCCGATCGCTTCGCGTGACACTATCGCCCGAGGTAAACTGAGCTACGAATCTGTCGTTTCGAATCTCGCGCCGGACACCCTATATGTGTATTCGCGTCGAAACGCGCGTCTGCAATTATGCGGAAACGATCGGCTGGCGTGCATCGAACCGCAGTTATTAACCGATCGTCCAACAGGTGCAACCTGTGTGCACACAGGCTGCTGCAACATTGTGTCCGACACGGGCTCATTACGCGGGAAAGTTGGTGTGTTGAAAACGCGCTCCACCGCGGCTCCAGAAAGTCGAACGAAAGCAGCTCCCGCGTCTAATCGTTCAACAATTTAGCAATTCCAGGTGAGATACGGTCCCGCCGAACCATCGTTCCCCTCGTGCAGGTGACGGACGCGCGCGTGCGCGCGCGCGCGCGCGCGCCCCAAGATGCTAAAGAGAACCGTGCGCGTGATTCCATTTAGGATCGCCTTCCATCCTCCCGCCGATCTCGATTCGCGACAGCGATCGCATCGCCTCGTTACTTTTTCCATCTACGGATATCTTTAATTATGCGCGCTAGAGCATCTCTCGTTAATTCTGCATTTCGCGAAGATGAATTGGAATTATATTATTATGTGAAACTTTTACAAATGGAACAAGATAAATGTAAAAGGAAGTTGTAATCATAAATTAAAAGAAGCATATTATGTAAATATAATCGTGATGTTTTACGAGAGTTGGAGTTCATATTTTATATCTCTTTACAGTTGCAAGTTAGTTGTGACACGCTCTCATCGGTTACACGTTGAATACAGAATCAGATTGATATCAGAATCGCATTGATATCGATTTTTAGAAAGGCAATAATTAAATTTGTCATTAGTCATAATCAACATTTTAATAAATATATTTTAATGTCGTGACGGGGAAATGGTTAGGTTACGAATAAAGCTATCTTTTTTTTGCAATTTATCAAACGAGACAGTGGTAAATGATATGAATCGCAATCTTCTTACTGAAAAGTAAGAGCGTCCTAATACGATTTGCGTGTCTGTCATCCTTTGAACGTTTAGTCAATTCCACGATAATCGGATTATCTTCGCAGGGCAGTCAGCGCTCCGCCCTTTTCAAACCTTTTTTACTCATTCTATGTTTGAGAAATCGATCGAGCTAAGCTTCTAGCTCCCGCAGCAGGATTTTCAGATTAATTAATCGCGTCGTGCCCTAAACATTTCAGCCTTCCTTTTCTCTCTCTCTCTCTCTCTCTTTCAAAATTGTACTTCTGCGGACAGCAAAATCGATTACGTTTTTATCGCCACTTTGCCCGTACGTGCTTCTCCTCCCTTTCAGGAACAGAGATCCGACTATAATCCAGCAAGTCGAAGATGAACAGCTGCCCCTGCCTTCAACGAAGGTTTCCTCGAGGAAACGGAAAAAAAAATGATAAAGCGTTACGACAGGGACAGATTGTACAGATTTCGTAAAATAATGATGCAAATTTAAAATTTAAATGTATACAATATCAACGAATTCAATTTTCGTTGTTGTGCTTAATTCCTTCTCTCTTTAATTATATAACTTTAAACGCGTTTCTTATTAATTAAATACACGGCTCAACGCGTATTGTATAATAACAGAACTTATATTTGTACATAAAAGAGATCGAAACATCGTAGAAAAAAGAAAAAATAGCGAGAGGCTGATTAACGAGAGACTCTGATTTATTCTCATTTCGCGAATTTAATTAGCGAAGATTGCGTCGAAATTTAGCAGAGACATTGGCGAGAGAGCAAGAATAAGCAAGTAGCCATGGAATTTTTCAGATGTGACACCTGCCGGCACCGTTAGTTACCTCGTTAATTCGGAAAGTTCTTACGAATCAAGACCATTTTCCGAAACTGATGGGACCGCTCGATCGAGCTTGAAATAATTTCGCGCCAAACTGCCTGCATGCCGTCTTACGTCCGCGCAAATTAATTGCTCTAATTATCACTTTAAACTAACGGGGAGGCAGTGAAACTAGAGCGATCGAAAGGCGATTTCGCGTCTCGCGAATCGTTCGCTCGAAGAATAACGTGCAGTGAAGGGGAAAAAATATTTGCGCATCTTAATAAAGAGCACAAAATATAATTGCGTTGGGAGGCAGAGATAGGCGTTTGTCTTACAATTTGCTTAAATTTCATCTCCCATCATCCACCTTATGTTTACAAGGTCTGCAAAGCTGGCAAGTGTCCCCGGTCGGTATCCACCGGCGGGTATCCACGATACTCTCACGGTGCATAACCTGAATGCACAGAGCGAATATTATACGATGCAGCCGGCCCCGGGTTCGTCATCGGTGTGCAGGTATGGGGCATTTACTTACGGAAGGATAGGTACTCACGACAAAAGCATGTTTGGACTGCCGCTGTGCCAGATGCCAGGAGAAAGAAAGATGAAGAGAATGAGAAAAAAAGGGGGAAGGGGGGAAAGAGAGAGAGAGAGAGAGATTCGTTGTTGCCTTTATGCAGCTTTCACCGTTTTCAGATTAGCGATTCTCGCGATACCCTACCGGTCGGAGATATTTCGGAGCAGAAGTTCGTCGCCCGTCATTGACACCTGCGCGCGTGGCGAACATCCGAAGTCGGCTCGCGCGCGAGTTCGCTAACTTCTCCTCCTTGTATGTGCTGCACGTCAAGCTCAAAAAACTCTGGGATTAAAACCGGTTTCGCTTTGGTAATTTTCCATATCCTCGATATTCCGCAAACACGGAAAAACGTACTTTGCTCCAATTGTAACTTAAAAAAAGTTAAAATTGCTCTAAGATCGAATAGTCACGTTGCCGTAAAATGAATTTTAATAGGGACGGTGCAAACGTCTCGTGTATTGAACGAAGACTCGACGTATGCAATAAAATGGACATGTCAAATCAACAATCGGGAGAGAAAGTGCGATCGGAAATGGAAGATTTTTTTGTTAAAGATAGCTTTCTGCTGATCGGAAATCCGCAGCCCTTCGCGCTTTCTCCATACATCTGGCATGCTCATTTTCGTGTGTGCCTATATTATAGAAACCGGAAGACCCTCCTCGTCTTCGGTAGAGTTTCCTTTTCGTAAGGATTCACGGCTCACGCGTGATTCGCGACACTACTTGTGATTCGCAGACGAGTACAAAATGTCCCTGCATATAAATCTCATCGGCATGTACGATCGATTTTTACATAAAAATATCACTTTTTTTTCACGCTGATAATCGTGCAGATATAATTTATAAAATTGTATTTTATTAAACGATGCGGCATGAGATTTCGGTAGAAGAGAAAGATGTTATTCTATATTTTGTATACGTCTCGTACAACGAATAGGTTTCCTTTATGTCTTGACAAAGAAACGGAAGAAGAATAAATATGGCACGTGGCATCTGTAAAAATGAAAAACTAAAATCTTGTACGAGAAGCAAGAAAGGAAAACCATCGCCACCGCCACGTGTTGACGAGTTCACGAGAAAAGGGGAATTGAGAATGCGTCGGTGGTTGCAGGGTGGTCTTAGAAAACAGCTGAATAATTTAAGCGAAGATCGTGAATACTAAATCTCCTTGTCTCACTAGGCTTCCTGAGTTATCGTTACTTCATTATTTTACAAATATTGAAATTAAAAAGACAGTTTAAATAAAAAAAAAAAAAAAAAAAAAAGCCAAGTATTCATTGTATAATCTAAAGTTAAAATTTTGAAATTGTAAAACTGTCGTAAAATTGAGTTTCTTAATTTGAAAATTGAAAGGCACGCGTAACTCGTAAATTGTAAGAGAAAGGAAAGATTTTCTTCCTCGCGTTATGTCGATGGTGGAACGTGCCGTTCCTCATCGATGAAGATCGGTGAAGAGCGTCTTCAGTTTACAAGTTTGTCGCGCGTGAGTAGTTTGATCGGTCGACACTCTACAAAGGATCGCCGAAGGAGGTGGAGAGAGGAGGGGGAGCTGATCCTTCTGCCCGGCACGTGCCATCTGCCAAAATTGAAAATCTTGGAGCACGCGCGCCGCGTCGTGCCGGCGCGCGGCAGGGGGATAAAGGAAACGGATGTAACTATGGAAGAGGGGGAGAAGGAAAGATACGAAATAAGAAACTGGGCCCGGGAGAGCGGCGCTCGACTGGCCGTCGGTGTCGGAGGATGGGCCTTTTGCCTTGGCTACGAAGGAGAGAAGTCGGTGGTTCTCTTGTGCTCTCCTCCTGGGAAGTAGCGGCAGATGTTCCGACTCGGTTGGCGCGTGCCCGCTGCCACTTGGCTGCGAAGAAGACGGTGCCATCTGCCCCTTCTTCGTCCCTCCCTCCGTCCGCCCTCTTCCAGCCACCCCCTCACCCTCCTTCCACGTCCCCCCATCGCGTGGCGTGGCAGCGTGCATCGCTGCCACGGGGCAGTGATACGAAATTGCTATCGGCCACTGAGATGGGCACGGCACACAGGCCCCTTTCTTTATCCGCGAGAGTCCTCCCTCTCTTGTTGACCCACCGGCGGCTGAACCGACCAGACGATAAGCTCGCGTAAAGCTCGTGCGATACCCGAGATTATCTCCTTCAAAATTGTCAACATTTCGTTTCAGGCGATTGTTGCGTTGGATTAAACGCAATCGTTTCGAATCTAGAAGACGGGGCACTGACGGCAGAAATGTTTCTCTATCGATACAAATCCTGCGCTACGCGCGGAACAATTGACGCTTCTACGACATCCATTTTTTAATTCAATGTCTTAAATTTTTTCAATTCATCGATGTACATGATTTATCAAAAGTTACTGAATATTATTATCTTTTATCAAATTGATATTACACGAAGAAGGAAAGAGTCTCATTCATGTTACAGGAGCCACATTATCCTCAGGCCGCCACATTATCCTCAAGTGGATCCTCAATTTTTTGGCGGGAGAAATTCAACCACGTGGTATCGGACGCACGGTGGAGAAGTATAATTACCGAATTAAGAGGTTCTTGATCGTGCTATATATATGTGCTGTGCAATGCACATGTAACATGCGCGCACGCAAGGGAGCGAGCGTGCGGACATGCGGTATAGTAATGTGCGCCACGCGCGTGCAAACTCATTCTCGGCGTCGAGCGAATGAGACCTCGTGAACTCAACCTGACGCCGAATAGGTCGATTTCCGCCTGTCGCGGAAATCGGAGACAAGTCCCTCTCTCTTTCTACGTGCACCGAATATGCCGATCGCTGAAAATCGGTCTGGCGCGTGAAATGTGTATATACTTGAGAACCGCGCGCGGCATATGGCATTCGTTGCATCGGATGCAGCAGCAGCAGCAGCAGCAACAGCAGTCACCGCCGCCACCACAGTCTGTCTCGGACAGTTGTCTAGTTTTTTCACATTCTTTTCTCGCGAACGTCATTTGGATGGAAGAAATATCCGCCGATCTTACAAATTTATTGTTTGTTATAAAAATAGAAAAAATTAAGAGAAATCTATTGCATATTGGGTGTGTGTGTGTGTGTGTGTGTGTTTCGAGAGAGCAACGGAGCGTAAATTCGAGCGCGTCACGCGTCTTTCTTGCCAGAAAGATTAGCCAGAGAGAGAGAGAGAGAGAGAGAGAGAGAGAGAGAGAGAGAGAGAGAAGAGAGATTTAAAAGATCGAGATCCGCTGTCAAACCTTCGTGTGAAACGATACGAAATCATTGTCTTTTGCCGTACGCAGATGTGCGGGGGTCTGTTACGGCCTTCCGACCACGCTAATTCGACGGCAATCGCGAGTCGGTGTCCGGCCTGCTGAACTCGGGTGAAAAACGTAGTCGAGAAGCAACAGATGGCATCGACCTTGCCACAGCGCGGATGCTGCATCTGGCCACGGCGCCTTTGTCAATGGCACGTGCTGCACGTCCTATATATCGCGATCTGCACCGCCGAATGTCCCACCGCCGACCATATTGAGCGGCCTCTCTCTCTCTCTCTCTTTCTCTCTCGGGTTAAGCCGGATAGGGAGGTCTCGGCTTTCCTACCGGACTGGCGCGTGAAAAGATTTTTCCTGCATGAAAGTATGAAGCCATCTGCGGCTCCATCAAAAAAAAATCTCAATTTCAGGTAGCAATGCTGAAAATCATACCCGTACCTTACTAAAATGCTTAAAAGAGTCGCTTTCAGATGCGCGACACGTCGTTCTGAAACCACTAGCGGTTCTTGAGCGCCCGGTGTATACCATAATTGATACGCCGGCAAATCAGAGGCGATTTTATTTGGATAATAGACGCGAACGGACGAGACAGATGATCCCGAATTGTTAAAAATACCGTCAGTTCGACAAAACATTTTAAATAAGAGAATTGTAAGCAAATACCGTACATGGATAATTATTTATATAGATTTTACTAGATTTTATAATAAACATCGTTATTCACATACTTTGAGAATAAATAATAAAGACTGTATATTGTCTGTACTGTCTGTACGTTATATCTGTACGTTAAATCAGTTATTATCAGTTATTGTCAGTTATGCTACTGATATTAAATATGAATCCGTCTCGTGTTCAAAGTGTTTTATAGCGAGAGATGTTTCATATGTAGGTAAATGTAAATCCACGCCGCGATTGTAAATTGATATCCCGATATAAAGCGCTTAATGCGAAATCGATTTATCAGACGATTCAATGAATCGAATGCTCTCGCGTTTCAATGATAATGGCACGTGCCTTATTAACAAACCGCATTATTATTGATACGTAATACAATCGTACCTGTCAACGAAACGAAATCTCGGCGGCTTATATAAATGTTGGATAATTACGATCGTAAATCCTAATAGTTAAGTACATAAAATTGACTTGGGCAATTGATTGATCGAAACAATTGCAAGTTGGCAATTTCGGGCATGTGTTCGCAGAACTTTTGGCCCAGTTTTCACAAATGTCAAACCCGTTCGACGACCAGATGCGAAAAATCGGAAAACACTCGGCAATTAATGAGCCGATAATTCTCGGCGCAAATCACAGTCGAGAAATCTGTGCGCGTAACTTTCGCTCCGTCCCAAGAATCCTGGTCAAGGATCCTCGCGTATCGTCGTATTTCGGTGTTGGCGCGATCATAAACAGGTGCAGCGAGAAAGAGAGAAAGAGAAAGAGCAAGACTCGGGGGATGTCGCGCGCGGGCAACGAAAAATTTCGGATAAACCGGCGTGATTGGTGCGTCGTGTGGGCAGCTGCTCGTAGCCCCCAATTAAAATAAGTGTTGTGTCGTAACAGGTGTCGCGTGATTATACGAGAACGAGGCAGGACCTGGCCAATAAATATCGCTCGCGATATCCTAGCCGATATATACATATATAACCCAAATGTGCTCGCGTGTGAGCGTACGCGTCAAACGCGAGTCACCTATGATACGCGCGGATGCACCTGCGGATTTTTTCTAAATTAATAACTCGGCAGACTAAAAAATTCAAGATGCGTCGCGTTTCGATAATACGTACCGCACTATCGAGAGTTAATGTGAAGTATAACTTTAAGATACGAGTATTCGATTCTAAATTGTTCACTCGATCTTTGCGATGCCTCGCGTCGTTGAATTTCGGTGCGTCTAATTAAAATCGCGTCTTTTTACAGGGCGACTTCAGAAGGAGACTATAACAAAACGACTATCGCGAAATAAAATTCAAGATATGTAGGTAATACAACAATATTTGAAGAACAAGTAGAGAAAAACTAAAAAAGTTAATGAGACGAAAGAGAGGAATAGATAAATTAGCGCGAAAGTTACATTTCGTGGAGTAACGAGCGAAGGAATCACGGTCCTTCCACCCTCCTCGCGAAGGAAGCTATAAAATCTTATTGCTCGGGCATGTGCCTCGCACGGGGTACCGTGCGTACAGAACGAGGGGAACAGCAAGCAGCAAGCGGCAACAACTCGGTCGAGAGTCACAGAGACGGAGGGAGACACGCATGCATGCGCGAAGAGTGGTAACCTCACGTGGACGATATCTCGTCGTGCGCACACGTGCGTACGCACACAACCATTTTTCCACCTACCAACCTACAGACCTACCACCGGACCTTCTATCCTAGCGCACGGTGGTAGCACGTGCTCAAATCCGAGAGCAGCTGCCCGCTCGCGAGGACAGACAGGAAGGATATTCGCTTTCGAACCCCTCCCCCTCTTCCTCTTCCTCTTCCTCTCGCCACCGCCTCTTCACTTCCTTCCTATCTCATTCTCCTTCAAGATCTGGGATACTTCCCCCTCCTTTTAATGACAAGGAGAAAAAACCGCTGGCACGTGGATGTAAAGATGAAACGTTGCGATGAAATTATCGAGAGGTTGGAAAAGGTCGGGGCGATCCGCGTGAAGATTCTCGGATAATTCGACAATTCGCAAAGATTATAGGTCATTTCAAATAAAACTGTTTGTAAAGAAATCAAATTTCTCCGATTTGAAATAAAATCACCAAAGAGATAAGAAAAAGACACGAACGAAGATGGCTCATGTCTTTGGAGATTTTCAAGAAATTCTTCCAAGCCAGACTGAAATTTTATCGTTTCAAAGCAAATGATTGGAACAACGTCTGTGAAAGCTCGCTTGTAGTCTATTAGGCCGATTAAACATTAAAGTCTTCAATTTCCATTATAGTTGTTTTTGTAGACGCAAAGAAACGCGATAGAAAACATTCTCAACGTTGACCGCTCACGCCCCATTTGCATTCTATGTTTAGTTACGAGGTATTAGTTATGCGCGAGAGTTCTGTTCAACGCCTCCCTACTCTTCTGCCATGCTGAGTATGCAGATTCGAATTACCACGTTTCGAATAAAATGCAATCAATGTTTTACGGTCGCGGGTTAATTAGGCTATTCAGGAATTTAGCTACTTTCTAGGACCATAGACTCGTCCTAGTGGAAAAAAATCTGTTTCTCCCTTTCTCGCTTCTTTTTCCTAATTATAAATCTGAAAGAACAACTTTGGTCATTAAGATTAAACTTTCCAATATAAATTCTGAATTTTACTTTGATTCATGTATTAATTTTACAAAATTGCGATCGCGGATTCGAGGTGCAGCCTGCATAAAGGAAAAGAAGAATCCCCGTAATTCTCAAGCCCTCGAGCCAATCGTAAGGCCAAAAGATGCTTATTATAAGCCTATAAACGCGGCGCTTGCTCGCAAAAGAAGAAAAAGAAGAGACCCGGTAGCCAGGCCATTACGCCAAAGAGCTCGTCCACTTTCGCGAAGCAAATAATACTTGAAAAGGGCCACGCGCTGTCGCTCGCGCTCTTAGCGATAAAGATATGCTGCATTAATATTGTGGATATTAGATTAATAAGCTAATGCGATAGTGTTCGCGTATTAATTTCGTAATTTTCCTAAAACTTTATTTAAATGATATTTATACATCTTTTTGAAATTGATACTGTAGCTAATTTCAATTTTATTTTAATACCTCTCTAAAAAATAATATTAAAAAAGTAGAACTTTTTTATACATATACATATATATGTTTCGTGAAACTGACTTTATAGTGGGAAATTCGATGGAAATATTGCTTTTTTGTTTTATCCCTCATATTTAATTTTCAATATTTTCGTTATTATCAATATTATTTCTTTCAAGTGTCCGAAAAGGTTGAAAAAAGTCGCTCATACCGTTCTCAACGGTACGAATTGCGATGGTACTCTCACGCAAAGTACACTTATGCCTACCGTAATTAATTGATCAAACGTAAACTCAGCTGCCTCTCGTTACGGTCACGAACCTGTTTCTATCCACTCGGAGCAGCGCGATGGATTTGTCCCGGACATAAAACAATTCAGACTAAACGAAGTAGCTTGAGTAAGTTTTAATTAACGAGCACGAAGCATCAGTGTTAAATTATATAAATGAAATTATAATTAAAATATTAATAAAAGCCACCCTAATAATTTGGAAAACGCTAAAGTCACGGGGGGGGAGATGAGGAGGGCCATGATCTAGATTCTAGATATACCTAGTTTGGTATCCAGAGCACTCGGACTTTCTCCCCTGTAATACGAATCGCCGACATTTCGAGGGCGCACGTACTCGCGGCAATTTCGCGATATTACACACGGCAAGTTAAAGACGCACTGTGTGCCGACGAGTGGCGTTATACCACCAGTGAACAACGGTGCGAACGCTCTATACTCTATATATAGCGAGGCGTGTACCTGCTCGGTACTCTCGAAAAGCTGCGAGGAAAAGCAAAGGAGGGCAGAGCGGAGGTGCGCAGCAGCTGGCCTCACCGCAACATCTGGCGGTATCCGATACGTATATTCGGCATCGCCACGCGCCACTTCCAATTCCCCTGTCGTCCTTTCTCGACTTCTCTACTTCTCTCTAATGTTCGCTATTCCTCGATATTTCCCGCCCGATTTTCCTCGACTCATTACCAGCTTTCCCGGCGGCGCGACTCGACACTTTTCAGCGTGAGCTTCTTTCCCCATAATCCGCGTCGCGTCGTGTGATTGGCGCGAAAGGGGCGAAACTTTGTTGGAGTCATTATGCTTAATTACCGAATTACGAGACGTGATCGATCATTTTCGACAAAATATAATTCCTAATTTTTGGAAAGGGAGACGTAACTAACAATAAAACAGTAAAGACTGAAAATGTATTAATCTGTCCGAGGGATTGAAAAATCTGTTCATCTTAAACAAACTCGACGCGAGATCGTGACGGGATACACATTTTCGAAACTCACTTCCGGCCTGTTTCGTGGCACCTTATATAGCGAGGGGTGCATAAGGCGGGAGAGGGGGGGAGGGAGATCATGATTCAACGACACTGACGTGACGCTAATATACGTCTACGTGCCTTTTTTATACAACTTTCCAAAGACCGCCAAAGAAATAGCCCACGGGGCCGGAAGTGAATCCGCGGAGCACAGGTTGGGAGACACTGTTTCGCTGCACGAGTGCGTGCTCGATCGACGACGCAATCCTCTTTGCTTTCAAAGGCGGGGACCGCCGTCTCGAGGCTGACGACAAAAGTGCAACGAAGTCGGGTGATGTATCTAATTTTAGCTTCGCGTTCGACGCTCGTTGCACATTCTTCATAAATTATTCATAAAACGAGTAGCCATCGGTAAAGTGATTGTTACGACCAGAGAATGGCGTATGAATGAATTTCTAGTTATCTAAGAGAAGTTAGATCACAGTGGAAATTTGATAGGATTCAATGAGTGACGCTAAGAGAAGGGAGCTTGGAAAGAATCTCGTAAATCTACATTTTTAAATTGCGTTCCATCTAAAAGTATAATATCAAACGTGCTCTTTAAAGTTTCTTCAATACTTTCGTACTTGAAAACGATAAAAGCAATTCCAAATAACACGTTTAAATTTCCGAATGAATAACAAACGTTTTTTTATTTGAATAAACGTTACTATCATTTATAATCGCAAAACAGAAAGATCTCTTTCCAAATTGTTTTATAATAGACACGCGGTTGAAAAAATATCTGCCTGTTATAATCTAATTGTTGAAGGATATGTACATCGAAATTGAGTTACAAGTATTTACACAAGATACAGATGAGCACAAGTGTCAGCATTAGTCGAGAAGAGTCGTCCGAGTTGTTTATCAGTGCACGCGCAACATATACCTTATACCCGTGTGCATATCGTATCTGATACCGCCGGGGGGATGGTTTATCGAGTATGAGGATACATATTTAAGATTATGAGTTCGGCGAGGTAAGATTGCGCTTTTTACACGCACGAGCGTGTAACAGGGCAGGGGCGAGGCCTTAATTTGTAAGGGCGACGCACGTTCGGCGTTGAATCGCTAATTTCCGTAACGAAATTTACCTCGGTATTCGCGGAACGATCGGCATCGAGTAACTCGCATGCTCAGGAAGCAGGAAGGAGAGACGGAGGAAACGGCGATAAAATCGTCCGAGTCGTTGCCCGAAAACGGGCAAGTGGGGAAGCACGAAAGGACTTGGGCGCATCGTCGGAGGATCGTGCACGGGAAGTAAGGTGGAGGCACTCATTAAACAAGGCCATTAACTCGATTGCCTTATGTCGTTGCGCGCGAATTAATTTAATCTCTTCAATTGAAATCCCAAAGGGCTCTTCGAGACGATCGATCTCGTCGGGGTCCGCAACCTCATTGAACGACGTTCGATATCGAAGAATGTCGATTGTCAACAGATTCGATATAATACAATAGAACAACAGCGACTGAAATATTGACGGCACGATTAATTTACTGCTGTATCGATGAATAATTTCCAATCGCGATACAGAGAGAAAAATATATGGCGTAGAAAATATTACTTTCAAATTCGATGTTTCTAAAACTTTTTTTTTTGTTACTAGAATTAACTACTAATAACTAGACTTCCGCAACCTTTGATAAAGGGTACGATACCATTGCTGATTGACAATAAATATCGATTGTCCGACGTCACGTTGATAACGACGAGGCGGGTTATCGAACTGGCAGACCGAAGGAGTGAGTTTCCACCGTAAAGAGACTGTTATTCTCGAATCGCGCGGTACGTGTTTTAGATCACAATACGGGGGGGTGCGCACATTCCCATGACAGGAAGACTGAAATTAGGTTCCCCGTCGAGTGCACGGACCGAAAGATAATTCTCTTCCGAGCCACGAAGAGCTTGACAGCGGAGAAATTATTCTTTCGTACGATTCCCCGCGCGCACCGCTTTCGTCCCTTCCTCTCTCGTCCGACGAACTAAGTAAGAAATAGAGAAAGTTCGTCCTTCTGAAATCCGACACGTCGTATTTTAAACTCTTATCCAACGCGACTACGAAAGTTTCGGGAGAAAACGATTTATTGCAGTGGCAACGAAATCGCGATACTTAGGATGTTCTACCGCGATCTTTGAACCTGTCAAACGACAGCCGTAAAAGCCTATCGTAGAAAAAGTTTTTGCAAAATGTTACTATAATTTTATAATAATTGATTGAATGTTCTAAGTGCTTTGCAACAACTAGTTGTGAACAGCGAATACGAGTAGATATATTATATAATAAAATATATTCATCGATTAATTTTATACGATTAATTTTATTTCGCGCGATTCAGTTTTTAATTGCCAGTATTTTGAAATATTTTTTAAAAATAAATGAGAAGAAAATCTAAAAAAAAAAATAATAATAATAATGAAAAGCACAAACTTCTTTGGTCGAGAAATTTCTTTCGACTACAATATCGGCTACCGAGGAAGTTGAATTTTTCATTTATATCATCCGGATGTACGGTTGAGACCACCTTCGTGGCATTCCCCTTCGTTCTATATTCATGCCCGCGCTAAGGTAACGAGTTAACATTAAGGAGAAACTATCATGACTAAAGAACAAGCACTCGTTGATCGGCCGAAATATCAACGTCAAACCTGTTGATTTTACGACGTGTACGGTTCTCTGTTACAATTCTATAACGAGTAACGAGTAACGAATCATAAGCAGCCAATTCTGAAGGAAGCCATACCGTTTCTCCTAATTCGAATTGCTGCTCTGTTTCAACGCTTCGATTATTGCCGAGAATTTTTCTCGTATAATATATTGTAAGCAAGATTTATTTGTTATATATATTGCGAATGAGTTCGCAGACTGATTAAAACTCATTTCCGGAAAACAAACAAGATATATAATTAATTATGTTTTAATTTTCTAAATTTTTTAATTTCCTCAATTTTCATTTATTGCAATCTATTGAAGTTTGATATTAAATATTTTGATGACTCAACGATCAAGTTTAATGAAACTTTAAAAACACAAGTTTCGGATTTAAAGACAGAAATTTTAGATTATTACAGGACTCGAGATTTTATAATTAGCACTTTTGATAGATTTTACTGTAATCCGATAATTTCTGCAAGATTTCTGATTCGTCCATTTTTGAACAGATGTACTTGACTCTATCAAATTTCTAATTAATGCGACAAGATCCTTTTTTCAGTGAATGAGAAGCGAAATTGTATTTAATCAATCTCGACTTTTTTTCAATAGTGTGATTCTTTTCTTTCTGCAACGGGAATTCTTCATTAGATATTGCGATAATTAAAGCTTGAGCTAAGATCGCTCGCGCGCGCGAGAGAGGTAAAGCGAAAAATAATATTCTCTCGTTTGATTAAGCCATGATCCTTCAAACTTGTAGGATTATGAATGAAACGCGGTACTATATCCCAACTAATCTAGCGATGTCCTTGAGCCTCGACGATACTCGACGCCTCTAGGCGGGTAGTAGCGGGCGGGTTGGTAGCGAAACTGGGAGCGAGACGGTGTAGATACGCGTAAGGAAGCGTAACGCCTACGTAGAGCCGAGCCTCTGACTCGCGACTTCCGGTCAAGCAGCAGGAAGCACGCTCGGTGCCTCGCCGCCACCGACGCCCGACTTGCCCGACGTCCCCGTCCTTAGACGTGGCTATACCCGAGCGAGGAATTGCAAGCGGTGTTCCGAGTTTTCGACAAACGTTCTTACATTGTATTAAGTTTATCAAAGATTGTAAGGTTTGCTGCGAGAACAAAATAAGTCTAATCTTATTGTTAGTGAACTCTTCTTCAGATTATTCCGATATAATTCATTTTTTCCGTTTTGTCAAATATAGGTAGTATTATTTTATCGAGCGAGAGACTAGTTACTTAGAAATCAAATTGAATCGAATCTCAAATTTTCCGGATTTTAATTCGGATACTAATTGAACTCAAATCAAATTTTTTCGGATTTACATTACATGTTAATTTAAATGTAATAAAATATTTTCAACGTTGACGTTACAGATCCTTTTTAATAGAAAATTAATCATAAAAAATTAGAAAATAATTACAAAAAATAAAGTGCTAAGTAAAAATTTATAAATATTATACTAATAAGTATTGAATACACATTGCACAAATTATTTTACTGCAGTATATAATGTATCAAAGTGATAGTACTTTAATGCATTTCATGAGGAAAATATAACAATTTTAAATTTTGTTTTAAATTCTATAAAATTCTGATACAAATCTATGAAACGTTGAAACAAATTTACGTAGACGACTGTCTATCGCACATAAATTTTTGTATAGTTTATAAGATTTAGAAATATTTAAAAAATCGATAATCAGGTACGAAGATTGGTATATCTCTCTGATATAAGATTGATCGTGCAGGAGACATAAATGAAAGAATCAAAATTTCAGATTCGAATTGCCAGAGCATTTTTGTTTCTTTTTTTTCTTTCACGAAATCTGTATGCGTATCTCATGATTATGAGCAGAGTCCCAACGCCTTAACGATGCCGTTAATTGACCCACACGCAGCTTTTTACACGTAGAACTCGCGCATATTTACTTGGCGCGATCGCAAGAGCGCGTTCATGGCTTAACGATGTCGTTAATTGTCTCGCGGCGCGAGAATAAGCTACGCTTTTTCTCGGAAGTGCGAACGCGCTCAACCTGTTTCGTGCGTATAGGCACGCTTAACTTGTACACATCTAAAATCGCAAAATCCTAATTCGCCAGCGGCAAATGCCAGGTGTTTCTCTTTCTTCTACAAGTTTACAAGTCGCAAAGTTAAAATTATCGCCGACTGTGCCTTGGGCTGCGGATGGTTAACGAAACGGAGTATTCGTCATTCCTATTATCGCGTGCAGAAATTATTACTAATTCTTCGCGAGTTTCAAACACTCGCAGAGTGCAAAATTAACACGTTCACGTATATGTAAAAATGGGAAATATTTGTAGTATAGGCTCCGCTTAAGGCAGAAGTTCATCGAGTGTTCATCATGGGTCACATTCACGGAGCTGCAAAGTGTGTACTCCCCGAAAGGGAGTATATACGCGGGGCCTTCGCGTTTCGCGTTTCGCTTCGCTAATCCCGTACGTTCGCACGCCGAAATAAAAGCTTTAATTTCGTGGCAACCTGCCGCCGCGCGCCGCTCCTAATTGGCATAGACGACGACGACGATGCCGGAGAACGTTCGCTCGCTCGCACGGCCGACTGCTTACCGATGCGATCGAAGGAAGAGAGAACCAGGGAGAACGGCGCACCATATTAATTCATAATTACGTAATTATCTTTCTAATTATAACACTGTGCGTGTGTCAAATTATCCCACCGTCGAGCGTCTCGGACGAAAGACGAGGCGTGCGCTCCCAAGGACGCCGTAATTTCGAGGGTCGAATTTACGGGACGACGATTGACGGTGATTAGAAATTTTTGAAAGAGAAAAAAATCAGTTTCGTTTTACTAGCGACAAGTTGAAAAAGTTTTGCGACAATCGACAATCTAATCGATACGTGATACGTATTATCATAGATTAGACCCTGGGGTATGTTTCGAAGGGACATGACTATCCATCATCATAAATTTACGAGGTAGAATCGTGCAAGCGAAATAATTGACGCTAATTGACTAACTTGACATCGAAGAGACGATTGCTAATTGCGATTTACCTGTTGATTTTCATGTAGTATCGTATCGAACTTGGTCGAACATTGATCAATTAATTCCACGGGCATTATTTATCGTTATTCATTTTCTTGCCCAACTAGCCTTTTTCTCCCTTCCCGTTATTATTATAAGTACAAATCGAATAAATGTAAAAGTAAAATATGAGAAACAAGTAAAGTGAATTTGCACCGTAAAAAAGTCTAGTTACGTATTAATTAGCGACTTTAAACACCCTGAAAAATATTAGTCGGATGTGCGGAGCAGTTGACAATGACCTTGAAGAAACTCGTTTCGCGACTCGCACCTGCGACTGTCAAGTTCAAGTCACGATTTGTCTCCCGATCGCATATCGATCTCATTGCCGCTCGAGAGTTAATTAGCCGCACAGATGTACCGGGCAGTTTAAAATGACACACACCGCGCAGATATGATCGCCATTCACCGTTACGGACGTCAAATATTCGCATTTCTTTCGGGAAGTGCCGCATTTTGGCGGCAAGTAGGCAAAATGTATCGATAAAAATAATTTCGTCCAAGTTTTTCACGATCGCTCGTATTTTTATACCCGCTCGTCTACGATCCCGATCGTACGCGCGAGCGAGATAACTGGATTAATTAGGCCGGGATTGTCGAGAGCGCGCGATTAATCGCGGACTCGGAACAGCGGCACGCCTCGCGTGTACGCCTTTCGTTCGCGGCGTACAAAAGGACGAGAGGACGAGAGGACGAGAGGACGAGAGGAAGAGAGGAAGAGAGATGCACCCGAGATCGCGCCCGGATAAAAGACGCGCTCGCGTACACCTGAGAGTAGCAGGTGCAATGCAAGGTCTCGGTCCTCTCCGGACGGAGTCCTGCTCCTGCTCCTGCTCCTCTCTCGCGTGACAGCGTGCGCGACGCGAAGCGACGCAGCACAGCCAGGGTGCGACTGCGGTATAAAAGGATCGAATGTTGAAATAATTGACAAATTGCTTTTCAAAATTATTCAAAATAATCCTTATGGGAAACATGAAAACGATATTGATCATTTCAATACTTGGAATGTGCTAAAAACGTGCTATTATCGTTCTCTAATACTTGGAATGAAACATAAATCATTCCTAGAAACAAATATAAGTACGTATAATTTGGTTTTCTGTGAGGAAAGACAAAATGCATTGCGAAAGCTGAACTTTTACTTTCGAATTTAATGGTGCGATTATATAGTAAATATTTATATCTCTTGTGTTTAAGTAAATTCATATATGTAATCATAATCGAATTGTATGTATGACTCATACGAGTGTTGCGATACGACGATGTTGAGTTTGTTTCATGATTCAATGTCATTTATAGTCACTATGACGAAGAGAGGAAATGATGAAGTCGATCGTCGTGATAACTCAATTTTGCTCTACGCATTCAAGCGCAACTCTGCAACCCCTATCGTGTCCTCTCCTCTGCATTTTGTTTTCTCTCTTAGTGTACTTACTTTTTGGATGCCATTGAGCGATGGTCCGTCTTTATCCATAGCAGCGACCTTGACGAGAGCCTGTGACCTACGATGTCGATCGTAGTATGCGGGTTGGCAATTGTGTCGGCGCGAATAATCCACCTTCCGTTGAAGTAAGAATGTAACTCTTTGTTGCTTGTTATTGTTGTTGTTACTATTGACGTGACGAAAAATCGTGTGCGACGTGTGCGACGACGTGAATTACAATCATCTGTTTGTATTGCAAAACAACGTAGAGTGTTAATTACTTCCGTGCTATGATAATGATACATATTACGTTACCAAACTCAATTTAAATTAAATTATCGTGGCACATCTTGAAACTATGATAATATCTGTTTATATAATTAAATTAATTAAACCAATTCAAAATGAGTTAACACACACACAGACACACACACATATATATATATATATATATATATATATAGCAACCGTGTATTTCGTAAGAACAGTTTTTGGAGGAACTTAACGGCAATAGTTGGAAAGCAACGAACTCCTAACCGACTTACAACAGGAAAGGGATATTCGCTAATTAATTCCATAAATGCGCTACACATGGGATTTTCGCAGTTCGCGCGATCTGATAAAAGGAATCACGAGGCACGAAGGATTCCTCGCGCTTGATCCCAATCATGCAGATGATGACGCGGCTCCACCGACAGCTGCATACTCGCACCATTAACCGGCACTTCCAGCTTTCCGACACCGCTTCGTTGATCAGTCATTATCGTACAGAATCCTCGCGTTCTCCTACCACACTCGATCGACGATCGTTTGCATGTCTCTCAAGAATAAAATGCGGAAACGCAAGAGATGGAAATTATATAATTTCTACGTTCACATTTATCTTCGGAAGAAATAAAAAAAATTCAATTTTAAATTAAATTATAAACTTCAAAATGTGCTGAATTTTACCATTATTTTTTTAATTCCAAGTTGAGTTATTAAAATACTGTATCCAATGTTTGTTAAAAAAAAAAAAAAAAAAAAAAAAAAAAAAACGATTCAAGTCAGTTGAAACATTATGGTCGATGGTGGGAAATGCGAGAAGTGTGTATCTCGTGTGTGTATCTATAATAAAATTTACGAGACAAACGTGAAGATGAAATTTTTATCTGTGTTTATTGCTAATATAAATACTATTCTTTTACAAATTGAATTGGCCTAACGACGTCTCGTAACATGCATAAAAAATATCGGCTAGCCGAGTCTAGTGACGGAATAATGCTATTGTTAATGAACAATGTACAAGGACGTCGAGAGAGCGATCGATGGAGAGGACGAAAGAGGTAAATCCAAAATACCTTTCTGTCCCTTTTTCTTCGTCGACGTATTCGTCGATTGATCTGATCTGTCGATGATGATGATGATGATCATCATCATCATCATCATCATCAGAATTCGGCGCCAACGTGCACACACGACGATGCGTCGTGTCGATTATCTAATTGTACACTTAAAGTTAAAAACGAGAGCTACACTTGTACCACATACGTAGAATCGAATCGACTGATTAATAGCAGAAATCGATCCCTTTTACTCCCGCAGCGGATTGCAGTATTTCACAAGAACGTCGCTCTTGCGCGTTTAATTGAAGAGCACGATTCAAATTGTTATAAAACCGAGAAGACGAATCCGACGGAAGGATTCGAAGGCAAGCATCGAATTAAGTACCTAACTGACGTCGACGATTGAATTTTCTAACGTTCGACGACGGATTCCGTCGTATTTCTTACGCCGTAACTAAAATAAATACAATTGTGTAAAGTAATGATTAATTGTAACAGTGCCTAGATGTATTGTCAATTGCTGTCTCCTTTCGCACATCATAATTTAAAATGAGAAAAGGGAGCGGGACGAGGGATCTAACACTTATCGGAATTGCACGCTCGAGTCACGCGTACGGAAACACCACGTTGACGAAAGTCAAACTCTTACGAGAGACACAATAAATATATATAATATTTTCATCAAGTCTTTAAATTTCGAAAAATTAACTGTGAGTCACGCAAAATCTTTTCACTGCTTCACTCAATCTATTATCACGAATGATTCGATACCTGGCGGATAAAGAAAATGAGATCAGAGAGATCATGAAAATATCTTACCGGTATCGCAAGACGTTCACTGAGCGTTTCACCAAAAACACCAAAATCACTATTCTTCCTACGATGATCCTGCGCGTGGCTGTTGCTGCGTGTAAAATCCGAAAGGTCGCGATTCCGTCAATGACATCGAGGATGACGACGACGAGGATGATGATGAAGATAATAGTGGCGTCGAATTCGCGGCTGCGATAGCGACCGAGGACGATGACGACGACGACGACGACGCGTTGGTAATCGAGATACCGGAACGCTTCTGCGACGATGACGACGAAGATGCTTTCTGCTGACCGACACCCGCGACCGGTTGATGAGACCTGATAGGTACGGGCAGCGGCCGTTGAATCTTCTTGCCGTGATGATGACCACCGGGGGTGCGATAACCCTGATGACCCGGACCAGTCGGTCGTAATCTAGGCCTACCGGGTCCACGACGAATCCCCGCGATACCACTGCGTCCCGACAGAGGTATCAAAGTGCCCACTGGACCCAGTGGTCCCACCGTGCTGGGACCGTCTCCGTCCGGAGGATCGGAAGGGGCGGGCGTCCCTGAAACGTCAAAAAATAGACTCCTTCCGTTACGGCAAAAGCTTCTCTCGCGAGTAACTCGCTAAAATTACATGTATATATTTGTGCGTACGTATCCAAAATTCATTGGAAATTTCTTTTAATGCAGTCCAATTTATTAATATACCAAATTATATATCTTGTTTATACGAGATGCGTTACCCGAGATTTATTAGGATAACGGACGTTAATTGTATAATTAAACGTCGAGATCGTGTAATTTTTATGTTTACAATTACGGTCATGCACATACATATGTACATGAACACCACGATATTGAATTTAACGTTGACTGGTTCGACCAGTTAATCGGTTATTCACCAGTTATCCTAGTAATGTGACCAAAAAAGAGAGAGAGAGAGAGAGAGAGAGAGAGAGAGAGAGAGAGAGGAGACGTTTAAAACTCGCGGACTACGACGTGTTAATCAGTTAGCAGAGGCGCGAAACACCCAAATGATCGCTAATGAGTTAAATACCATGGGAAAAAATATCAATTACACATACGTTTGTACATCTTGCACAATTAACAAATACTGCCGTGAGAAAACAGATCGAAAAGAAAATTCCCACGAGAGAGGACGGGTATACATTTCTTAGAAACATAGAATAAGTGTATCCAACACTCGAGTTCCTATGATTTTTAAATAAACACGCCAAGTACGATGGTCAAATATGCGTTATTTGAGTATCGTGAGAGAATGTCATATTGTTACGTTCTTCGACATAGCGCATTAAAATAGCACGTAGCAAACACCTGGAAAGCAGCCCATGGAAGATCCCATTTTGTGCTTTTCACAAGTCGAGTCGATCGAGTACTCGAGAAGAAATGATTCAGAAAAGTTTTTCCGACGCGAAAATCAGTATCCTCTCAAACGTGGATATCTCGTATTTTGCCCTTTATCCCGTCGCCTCGTCGGCATTCTGCGGCACGTACCCGATCGTTCGAGAAGAGGTTCTCTTCAGTCGCTACGGTCTAAGAAGACACTTAACGAAATGGACGAGGGATGGAAAACGCACGTCTGTCTCCACAAAGCCGTAGACTGTCGCATTCGCTAGAGATGCGATAATGTGCCCTGAAAATTCTACGCGTGAATCGGCACTAGAAAAGAGGAGAATACCCGAAGACACTTTGCGAGAATCTAAGATGACGATCTTCAAATGTCACGTATAAATAAGTTGGAATACTCCGACGTTTCGATCGTCAGACATGGAAACAGCACGTATATATGCAACGTTATATATTGTATTCTGTAGCACTAGAAACGAAAATTGCTGCTTAAAATATTTTTCTACAATCATTAAGTTATAAAATAAACCATTTTGTGCTTTATTCTTACGGATAAAGAATGTCTGACTGGCAAATCGCCAAGTTGCGTGAACAGTTACGATGACGTTAAATAAAAATTCGACTAGTGCCCTTGCATTAAACAGATTCATAAAATTAGCTATTACATGTCTGTACGTAATAAAAGTCACTATCTCACGTCTAGATAATTCAATAGGAATTTACATGAATTAATTTACAATTGGTTTTATGGTCAAATTAAATTGTACGAGACAGAGCTCGCTGAGGGCTAAAGGTAAAAATTTCAAGATACGAAATTTAAAGAACAGGAGTATCAACGAAATATCAGTTCACAAACACACTATCTTCTATTCTGTCATGTCTGATTAATATAGAAGACTTACAAAGAAAAAAAGCTCGAGATCGAAAATTGGATTAATCGCGCTTTTTAACGAAATTACAAACTCTTACGAAAAACTATTTCTCACTCATTAAATTCATTTAAGTAACATTATTAATTATGTGCATTCCCATTTTATAATATCTAAGATACAATGTCAAAATTATACAAGTTAAAAACTATGAAAATTTATTTATCTTGTTTAATCAAATCTACAAAACCTAACGCGAATATATTAACGCTTATATTAATTTTAAAGTAAGCATCATTTTAAGCTGCGTAGGTCATTGTTAATAACTGTTTCTGTTTAATTGCAGACAGAAAAATATAATCTACAATGTTTCCCCGCGTGGTGATATAAAAATATAATATTCGAGAAGATGCAAAGTCGACAGACGAGATGACACAGTAAGGTACGGTAAGGCACGGCACGAATCGACAACATTCAACCCCCTTACAGAGTTCGTGTAATTTTCTCTGCTCTATAAGCTGTCTTTTTTTTTATTTGACTTCGCGAAATGACAAGGGAAATTAGATGTCGGAATTATATATAATTGAAACGTTTTATAATTGTATTTAAAATTTGTAATAAATGTTGGCAAATTGAATAATAATCAAAAAACAAAAACTCTTAATAAATATCACACAATGAATATGCTTTGATTTTTAAATAAATTAGTACAGATATAGTATTAAAAGAGTATTTATTACATTAAAAGACAATGCGCTCGAAAGAATGTTGAATTGCTTAGCATATCGAATAAGGAAAGATTGATATTAATTTGATGATATTTTCCACAACTTATCCCCGTTAATTCATTACAGTTATCCGTTTATCAGTCAAAATAAGTGGTATATAACTTATAATCAGCGGGAACGCTGAACGCATGCCGGTGAGAGCTCGGAACATTGACAGCTGGATCAAGCGCGCGCGCTGCATCTCGATAAGGAGATAACTAATGGAGAAAAAGACGAAGCGGGAACAGAGAGAAGAGACGTAAAAAAGGCAGTGACGAAGAAGAGGAAGACGAAGAGGATGACAACGAAGATGAAAAAAAGAAGGGGGGCGGAGAGGAAAGACAGAGAGAAAGAGTACACGAGTTCCAAAAACCTAAGAAGAGCATCGATCGCAGCTGTCGCCTTCGCTCCGCACCTGCTATTGTCCGCCTCGTCTTCCAGTCGACGACAAGTGAGAGAGACCGACCCCTTTCCTTTCCTTTCGTATGTATGTACACGTAGCACGAGACGGAATGTGTTAACACTCGCGCGTATACACGCATGCACGCGTGTGTGTTGTTCATTGCGTGTCCACGGTCCACGTGGCGTTGCGTGAGGTCGTCTTCTTATCGGACATACGCACCATATTCCCTCCCCCTTTCTCTCAAATTAGTGTAAGAACGATGAATATGTTACGAGTTACGACGCTTGTTCAACGTTCTCGTGTCTCGATTTTGCTCCATGTGAGAGAATTAATCGTTTCATTAAAAGCAGAGTGTTTAAAGAAAATCCTATTGCTTGCGACGCAGTGACAATTTTTTCATCATGAAAATTGCGTCGGAAAATAAATATTATGTTATAACACTATTGCAATAACAGCGTTATGCAAAGAAGTTTTAAATGCTTCATCTTATTAATAATTAGAATTTTATATCATTCGTATGACTTGAGCTATTGAAACTCGTGATGTACTTTCTGTGACTGACAGATTTTTAGAACACTCTTGTCTCACAATGCACTTGCGTCGCGCAACAAATGTTTCAGCTAAGCTTTCCCCATAGGACTAAGCCCTAGATTCGTCGTTTGCAAAACGAGTCGCAGAATGAGTCACGAGAAAAAAGGGGGAGGCAAATGCCTCTAAGGGTACCCCGTGGAGGCGCGCCAACTGTTACCCCATCAACATTCGTGGGTGCACATGTGCTCGCGAGGGAATTTCGGCACCGGCCGACGATGGGGTCGCGATGGACCACGGGGGACTTTGTGTTCTTCTCGCGAACCGCAAAGTCCCCTGAGAACCCGGGCAAGTGCCTGGGCGAAAGACAGCATCGAGGGTGTAAAAGAGGAACGAGAGTGGGGTTAGGGGGGGGAGGACGAAGAACTCCGACGTACGAAAAAGCCAGCCGGGATTAACGGTATATCGATTGATGGGGTCGCGTCCGCGAAAGAAGTTCATCTTTCTCGCGAGCGAGCTTTCGAGGCGAGAAAGATAAATCGCGTCCTTTTTGTTTTTATTCATCCTCAATATTGATATTAATTACGATGATTAATAATGAATATTTCCTTTTTTACGCATTCAATACAATTTTCCTAACCTGATATATAATCGGCCTCAATAAAAATACAAACAAGGGCGGTTAGGTAATGACATAGATATGTACGTCATAGCAGCCGATAGAGTGGATTATGATCATATTTGTTAAACGTTAACGCAAATTATATTCACGTTCGCATGATTAAAACATAAATAATTACAACATAAACATATTAATAACCATCAGATTTATGTCAAACGGTAAATCATGAATTACTCATGATCTTTAAAGAGTAGATATTTATCACATCGTAATTAATTTTTCATATTTCGGCAAATGCTGATTTTTCTTATTTACGCGGTATCTATTGATACCTGTTGTAAATGTCTATTGATAAATATAATAAAAGGATAATGTAATCATTGAAAAAACAAGTACTTACAATGCCGCAACACCTCGTTTGAGCATCCACTTCCCTCTATCGGTGGCATCGCTGTCGATGGCGATTCGTTGACCACGTTTGAAACCTTTGACGATGGGTGCATCAAAAGCAATCCTCTTCCTTTACCGCCAATTGGTCCACCTCTACGAGAACCTCGCGGTCGGCCGCGTTTGCTCGCTCCGCGTACGGATTGTCGCATTCGCGCGTTTGCACTTACGCCGAAGGCGAAATTATGTCCGAGTCGGGCAATCTTAGGTGGAGATTCTCCAAACTGATGGAGACTGCCTCGAGGCTGTCCGTGAGGGTCGTTACCGGAAACCGGACCGTCCACATCGACCACGAGTCCCTCGTTACTTGTTTCATCCTGCAAGGAGAAATTAAAGTATCAAGGTATCAATATCAAGGATCATGTAACGTTATTACGTACGTATATTATAGATAGTGACATGAAGCAAGAGAACACTTTCAAAATGTATTGATAGAAGATACTTTTTCAGATTAATTTTGCTATTAAAATATTTTATTTGAAACTAACAAATAAGTTATAATTATTAATGCACATAAAATGTAAAAAATACAAAAATAATATGTAAATAAGAATAAACTAAAATTTTATTCAAAATAATTTAACGCTATAATTTTATATGATATAGAAATTACGTACTTCTGATTTTGCCGGACTGGTCGGGGTGCTATAATTATCTATATTTTCTAGCTGTTGTTGATGATTGTTCTGATGTTGTGACTGAACCGGATTGCTGGCCGGTTTAGGTTCATTAAGATTAACGTAAACGGAATCGTTGTTTTTGTCGTTAATAGTATCCGCATGACACGGTTTCTTCGCATCGCTCTGAAAAATACAAGTTGCAGTAAAAAGTACAATTGATACAAATGGAAAATATTTAAAATAGTTCTAACTTTAATTAAACATAAAATGTGTAATTAACAAATTTTAATTCAATCCGCATTATATGAGTTGAATATTTTCAAGACTTGTCGATTATGAGTTTGACAAGTAGAATTATTGAATAAAGTCATCAAAGATATCACTGAATTAAGCTGTAAATTGATAATAAGTATTAGGAAAATGAGAAATAAAAGATGGAAGGAAAAAAGTGGTAGTCGGAGAAAATGACGAAGAAAAGGTTAAAGAGAATCTTTGCGACACGACCGATAGCGGTGTATAAGGGCGCCGGGCTCACCTTGACCGGAAGCGCGGTTAACTTCCTCTTCCGGTCCCTCTCCTTGTGCTGTAGGTTTGACTCGAGGCGAGCCTCCTCCGCTCGCTGCTGCTTTCTCTCCTCGCTTCGTTGGCTGTCTGAAATATACGAACGTACGGGCTTGTACTATACGCGGAGGACGCGGTAGCGTTCGTTACTCCGTTTCTTATTATTATTCCTTATTAGGCTATTAGCATAAGCTAACGAGCATAATGTAATCGCGGCCACCTTGACCGCCCCCGTCTCGCCCCTCGACTCATTTTCGACGCGTTTGTGCATACACACGCGTTCTGCCATGCGAATACGATAGAACGGTCGATAGTGATGACGAAAAAAACTCAACTAGCCAACGACTTTTCAACGGATCATTATTTTTTGATACAGATCTTAATTCATCATAAATTTTAATTTCAATTTTCTGTCAGTATAAAGAGAAAGTACTTCTCAATATAGCGTATATACGTATTGTTCGATTAATTTCAAATAAACTTTAATTTGATAAAATCACAATTACCAAATAAAAATAATACAAAGTAATAACTGATAAGATACTTACATTTCGCTTCGATTTCCTCATCGTCCAATAGCAGCGATACGACTTCTTTGGGTTTCAAAGTATCGGGTTTGAAATTTCCACCGCTTATGACCATACGTTGAATCTGCAATGAAAATAATCTCTCTCTTTGCATGTTGTTTATTTAAACCTTATCATCAAAACACAGTGATTTGACGAAAACGAACCTCGCTCTTTTCGCGGGCTCTCTGCAAAATTCGTTCTTCGATGGTTCCTTTACATATTAATCGGTAGACCGTGACTTGCTTGGTTTGCCCCAGTCTGTGGGCGCGATCCATAGCTTGTTGGTCTACAGTAGGGTTCCAATCACTATCATAAAATATCACCTGCAAATAGGCACTGTTAATTGCAGTTGCATCGTTCATAAAAAAACTATAATACATAATGTCAATGCATGAATTGTCGCGATATGCAAAACAAAAATTAATCACTTTTTTCTAACATATAATACCCACGTAAATTATTTTAAACGATGTAATGCGAAGTTACCATAACATACTCAACATATAGAAAATAAGTTATAGTTGATAAATTTTTTTCTTACATAAATGTGTAATCGTACAATAATATGTGCATGCTTTGATTTCACAAGTTTATGTTTAAGATAAATTTATAGACATTCTATCAAATATGTGTAATCGTCACAATACACGCAATTTGTCGCGATACTACTGTCGATAACGTATATTGAACCAAGCATATAATGTCGCGAAAGAAATAACAGATTTGTTAAATCGATGATAGAAGATTGGACATCTTATAGGCAATCTCGTGATATCTTTATGCACGAAAGAGAGTATGCAGTCTACAGTATAGACATTTTTCATAAGCTTCTTTTAATATATAGAAAATGTATTTTATTATTTACAGCATGCACAAAATTCATAGTAAATGTATAATATTAATTGTATATCAATTTTAAGATCTATAATTCATAGATTTATGTTCATATATGATCCGAGAGAATAGAAACAAAAAATCAAGGTGACGAGTAAGCAAATATACATATAAAGCAAGGATAGAATTACTAACCGTATCTGCCGCGGTAAGATTGATTCCCAGGCCGCCAGCTCTAGTACTGAGCAGAAAGACGAATATGTCCGCCCTGAAACACGAAACAATCCCACAGATTTAACCAAGCCGAGGAATAAAAACATTGACCCATTTGTATGTAAATTAATTTGAGATCTCGATGTCTTTAAAGGATTTCTAGGATAAAATCCTCCTCGACATAAGCACGATAATGGTTTAAGCCGTATTCTTTCATTCTTTTTGTCTTCCATCTTGCTTTATCTGTTTTTAAGCATATAGAATTAAAATATGATGTACATAAAATTATAGCGTTGCTTTCAAAAAATTATACAAAAAAAAAAGTAATATCTAACATTTTTTTCTACGATATAAATTTTCTATGATATAAAAATATGATTATTAAAAATTCAAGTGACACTTTGGAACAGAAATTATAATAATCAGTATGCACTGCCTACTAATAACCCACTAGTTAGAGCTTCTGCTCAGTGGTTGTCGAGCATTCGAAAACTTGCAGCTGTCTACACAATAGGGACGATGTGGCAATTAATTCGTGTTAGTTATGCCCGGCTGAATTATACAAGACATGCGATCTCAGGATCGCGCTTTAAGTATGCAACTATATACTGTCATAGAAAGATATTCTAATTAGCGTGGCACAACTGTTATTAGCAACGTATTTTTTATTATCAATAAACAACTGAGATCTCAAATATTGAAATCTCAAACAATTAAAATTATAATATTCGTCTGTATTACTGAAAAAATCAAATTTCTTATCAAATTCATAATTATATTAAACGAAAAAATAAATATTTTATACATAAGAATATATTATACATATAATACATATAATAAATAAATGAACAAGATTATTGCAATAAATTATAAATAAAACAAAGCAATTACCTCTTTTGAAAATCTGCCACCATGTCTCGACGGTCTGAGATTTTTGATGAACCATCTAACCTCATAAAAGTGTGCTTTCTATGATACATATATTCCTACAAGAAATAAACTTCCCATAATAAAGCGATTATCTGTTTCCAAATGCAGCAGATAAGTGAAACGCACCTCTAGCAAGTCGATCATTTTTGTCATCTGAGAATAGATCAGCACTCTGTGTCCTTGTTCTTTCAGACGCCGTAAAAGATTGTCTAGTACAGAAAGCTTGCCAGCGTCTGTCACTAACGTTTGTTTATCTAAAATGATTTAAGATCTATATTAATTAATCGCAAATAATCATACTATTGTTATCAATACATGTTTGATTAATATAATCTTGAATATAGGGTAGCTTTTGTGTGAAAACAGTCGATTCATACTTAGTGAATCCCAAGTTTGATCCCGATTGTCACCTTACATATATTTTCTTTTTTCCTAAAGCTATGTCAAGCCTAGATCTAGAACTACATTAAACCTAAGGAAAACAAAACTTTTAAAAAGTTTCATAAGATGTGATAAACACTGGGCTCATATTTTAGGGAGGATCATAGAGGAACTCTCGATCTGACGTTTACAGATTGATATAATCCTACCCACTTTCACTTAGTAGTAGTAATCTTGAATGTACCTGGTATAATAATATGTGACCATCCATTAATAGGAGCACATGCGGATAATCCACCCTGAGGCTGATAGCAAAACGTTGACATGGTTTGGCCAGCACGAATGCCTGATTTTTCTTCAGAAAGTGCTCGTTCGCAACCGAGCCAAAGTAATCTTTGACCAAATGGACCACCACATTCCTCGTGCCTCTTCCAAGCACATGCCGCAGAACTATTACTAACGTATAATTTTCGCGGACTAGCTTGAACCTGCAATTAAAGAGTATAGATTGAATACACCGTTCCTTATTTCTGTATCTGTTACCTGAGTAAAAATTGTATTGACCTTAGGATTATTATCGCAAACAAAGGCAGGGATCGATGTTTGTTGACAATATCGCATTATAGATTGCCGCGGATGATGAGGATGTTCAGGAAGAAGAGCTAACTTCGAATCTTCCATTTGATCCATTTTGCCAGAAGGTAATATTCTTTGTAACTAAATATTAAGACACATTACATCATATTCTGCAAAATTTTGGAATTGGTACGTATATATTATATAATATAAAATGTAATTACTTTTAATTGCTGATTAGCTTTTTTACTACGTAATATTCTGTGGGTAACAGTTTCCGGCATCGAATGTATCGTGTGATTGGTATGCGTGTAGAAAGCCTCGCCATCGATTATCTTGCTAGTAAAAAATAAATCTTGTAACGTTGACGACAAAGCATCAAATTTTCTGGTTAAATAAAACATTTGGTTTGTAGGCGTTCTCGATCTGTTATCAACGTGCCAATTTTCCCAATATTGTATCATTCTTAATCTTCTCTCCATGAACGTTATGAGACATAATCTACACATATAAAAGATTAGAATTATTTACAAAAAATTAAAATAAAAAATAAATTTAATCAATTATTTTTTAACGTATTTCTTTACATACTTGAATAAAGTACCAGCGATGAACATTTTGTTTATTTCCATCGGAGATAGATTAATAAATCTACTAAATGAAAATGTATTTTCATACAAATCGTTGCAGTGAAGAGAACGATGAATATATTCTGCAGCAAATATAAACAACCTATTATACAACAGATGATCTTTGGATGGCAATGCTAGATGCAAAAGTCCTTCATTATATAGTAAAGCAGGCATATTATAAAATTCTGTATTCATAAAAAATGGTGATTTAGCGTCTCTACGTTCGAAGAGTTCTGGATGATTGCAGACCTGTAATTAATAAATATATATATTTAAAAACTGGATGTAAATTGTCTTTAAAAAACATCAAAATTATAAACTATAATAATTATAATAAATTTATTACTATAAGATTATGAATTATGTTAAGAATTTTAATAGAAATAGAATGCATATAACAATACCTTTCGGAACTGCATGACTAGATTCATTAGATTGGAAGTAAAGTTTTTATCGTTAGTCGCAGTGTCTCCTCCACCCACTGTATAATGCAGCAAATCCTCTATTCGAATTTTTTTCTTTAATGCTACAAACAAAACAGATGCATCAAGTGTTCTAAACATCTGGTATCCGTGAAAATAAAATCAAGATACCTGAGTAAAGCAATTTTTGACGAGTCGTAAGTGGACAATATACCATTACTTCAATCTTATCGGATAATTCATTTTCTACATCTTTTTTTATTCTTCGCAACATAAAAGGTTTTAAGATCATATGGAGTCTCGATAAATGTTCTGTAATATAAAATTTACATTTTGCAATTAATAATCTAATCTTTGTAACCATTTGATATCGTAATTAGTTACTCACTTTCGTCTATTCCCGTTTTATTCTCTGCGTGACTTTCAATATCTTTGGAAAACCACTCATTAAATTCATCATGCGAATCAAACAATGTAGGCATAATGAAATGTAATAACGCCCATAATTCTGCCATACTATTTTGTATAGGAGTACCACTGAGTAATAATCTATTACGGCAACTAAACCCCAGTAACAATTTCCATCTCATACTGTTAAAACAATTAATAAATTTATAAATTAGAGAAGGTTATTATGCAATAGTTATGCAATAATAAAACCAAATATAAAATAACATACCTGCTTGTGCTCTTTATAGCTTGTGCTTCGTCCAAGATCATATACTGCCATTTTATTCTATTAAAATATTTATAATCCGTAATTACTAATTGATAACTTGTTATTACTACATGGAAAGAAGCTTCTTTTGTGTGCAAATCTTTAGTATCCCAAAATTGTCTGAGTATCTTGCGTTCTTGAGGATTACCCCAGTATGGAACTACTTTGAATACTGGTACAAATCTCGCCATTTCCTGCTGCCAGTTATGTAATGTCGAAGCTGGTGATATAATCAAGAATGGTCCCCAAACAGCTAAAATTAATTATCAAGTTATATCTTACTAAAATTTTAACAATGAGCATATAAAATATTAAATAATAATAAAAAATTTAGTTACTATGCTTACAATATCTTTCAGCAACGTGACATAAAAATGCTATGGATTGTACAGTTTTTCCCAAACCCATCTCATCAGCCAGTATTCCACTAATTCCCTGAAAACAATTTAAGATATCATTTATGTAACAAAGATATTTGAAAATCTTAATAATATATTGTATACATATTTACAAACCTGATCGTACAAATTTGCCAACCAATTCATTCCTTTTAATTGATAACCTTTCAGATTTCCCTTAAAAATTGAAGGTTGTGGATGCTCTAAATTTTCAGGTGTATCACTGAGACGTAACTCTTGAGATGCAGCAGCTGTGTCAAATTGCTTGGTCCTAGCCTTCTCATTGTTAAATGCTTCAGTAGCATTTTTCTTTGCTTTATGTTTCATGATATCACTATACATTTAATAAACATACTCAGTTAAAATATAAGATCCATGATTTATTATTAAAACTGGCTTTTGTCAATTACATGCAATAGTTACAAAAGTAATTAACTACAGAATACATGTAAAAATAATATATATTTAATTCAAGTACCTATCATAATCGTCGATGCCAATAAGTCTGGGATTCTTTTCTTCATCTAACTGATTCAAGATTCTCAATTGTTCCTCTGCTGATGATTTATCTATTTTTCGTGACATGAAATGAGCATACAATTCTGTTTGAGTAATAAGGAAATTTAATTTCCTTTGCTGACGTTTTGCCTGAAATAGAACAATATAAAAATGTTTGAAAAAAACAGAAGTAAAAAAATAACTTTTTATGCAATTTAATATCTGTTTTCTTACTTCAATAAGTTCTACATCCATTTTACGTTGTTCTTCAGCTTCTTTTTCTAATCTTCTTCTAGTTTCTCGTTCGACTCGATCGTAACGCTTCCAATAAGACTGCATTTCTCTTGTCAAACGTTTTGACCGCCAAATAGTCTCTTTCATATTTTTCTGCGACTGAATTATAGAAATAAAGATAAATAACATGTATGTATAATTATAATTTAAACTTATCTCAAATACATAACTCAAGTATTAAATTTATACTCACTTGCATGGCTTTTTGTCTCCAATATTTTATACAATGTTGTGCTACTTTCTTACAACTTATTAGCATTTCCTTATGATTATTGGTTTTGGCCCTTTGTACTTTTCCTAGTTCCTTTTTAGACATCATCACCCATATTTTTCTTCTTCTCATCGTCATCACTTCAACACTCTTGGTATTGTGCTTTTTTCTGCCTCTACCTCGAGGTTGGTGGCGCATGATAGCTTCTAATTCAGATTCATCTAACTCTTCTTCCCTAGGAATTGATTTATCCCATTCTCCTGGAAATTCTCCTTTCTAAAAATGTAATATTTGTATAGAAAAAAATCGTAAAACCAATTGGTAATATAAAATTTAAAATACATACATGATATTCCTCAGATGTGCAATGACGATTAACTTTTTCTTTCTTAATTTTCATAATTTTTTTATCTGGCTTTTTTTCTTTCTTCTTTTTATTTCCTACAATCAACTTTTGATGCTCTAAAAATCTATCATAATTCGACAATAAACCCGCACTGTAATATTGATATTGTATATTCTGAAAATAATATTTTTTATATAATATCCTAAATTGTTAAATATTTGCATTTTTTTGTCAATGTTCAATTATCAATGTTCTTACTTCTGGTTTCTGATAAAAACGACCTTGATATTTTTTTCGTAATATATGAAACTTTAGCATCTCTTGAAAATCTTCTTCTGTGATTTGACTATCGGTATCGGAGCCTGATGCAGAACTATCAGAGGAGTCACTTAAGAGAATATCTTGTAACCAGCGTCTTTCTTCTCCTACAGTAGACATGTTGAATAGCCTCAACTTATTGATTCTTGCTTCTAAAAAAAAAAATAGATATAAGAAAATATAGATCAAATTATTTTAATGAGATCAAATTTAGTAATTTATATCAACCTTCTTTTCGAGTGGGTACATTATCGAGATAAGCATCTGAACCATCAGAAGATTCCGACGAGACAGACTTGTCATCTTCACTGAAAAGCAAAAACAGAATATTTATAGTAATACATGAATATTGTTAATGTATTATAAAGTGTGATAGCAAAAAGATATTTAACAAATGATAAATATATTTGTACCTAGTTTGTTCTTGAAAGAGATCATTGATTTGCTTTAGGAAAGGCTGTACATTCAAGCTGCGTTCCAATCTCTGCAAATGCAAAGGCGCAGCCATCTCAGCTTCTAACTTCATCTTGTTTGCTCTATCGGACATTACCCGTCTATGAGAAACCTAACAATCTGCAAACATACAATGAATACAATAATGAAATGTTTGTCATTTAAAGAATGAAGCATTTAATTTCTATAAAACTACATAAAAGTCTTCAGTCACATGCAAAGATAGTTCTTTGAGCAATGCTCGATGCAACCAAAAATACTTAACTGATTTACTAAGATAATGAATATATATAATAAGAAAATGTGCATGTTTTAGCAATGTAACGCAAGTTCTCTACTCCAAAATATATAAACCCAATGAAAATGAATTGAAAAGCATCGCAGGCAGTAACGAAAGTAACGGAAATGCGCGTCACACGAGGGTACGAGGGATATCGACGCAATCTACCGGGGCGGAAAAAGGAAAACGTGCACGTTCCCGATAGCAAACCACGGAGAACGCTTCCCAGCTAGGCTGTCGCTGTGCTTCGAGGAGTTCTCGTGTTTCTAGCGGCGGACAACGCATATTACGGGCGTGGAACTGGCATGCGGGATCGTGCGCGGCTAATTTTATTATATAAGGCGAGTGACACGTCGGTATTGGGAGCTGGTGCGGTTATAATTCGGCTAAATATCTCGCCAACGGCTTTTGCTTTCACCTTATGTTTTGGTTATACGGCGGTTCCGCTTATTTCTCACGCGTAACCGAACCTACTACCGGAGTGCGATTTCCTCTGTTCACAGCGAAATCAGATACATCGGTCGGAGGGGAATACATGGTAGAAGGAAGCCTAGAGAACGCAGACATTTGGCGTGCCATTAAAGCGGGGCAGGGATAGGGCATATTGCTCGCCACCATTTTTGTTTTCAGTAGGTGGCGCTGGCCGCGCCTGTGCGCGCAGCTCCGCTGGTGGATCTCGCTTCTCGCTTCTCTCCATTCTCTCCTCTCGCGGTATCTACCTGCGCACGTATACAATTTTGAATTACGGCCCAGATCTCGATCCTTTTTCTAGTATATGCCGCAACGATTATCTCACGCGGCTCCAAGATTCTCGCGCTACCTCGAAAACGCGCGACTTTAGAAAAACTTTTACGAGGAAGCGAGAAACACTAGTTATGCGATTTCGACAAACTCGATTTTCGAGACCGGCGATACGGAGAGGATAGACTTTACGCAACGTTTTCCTTATCAAAATCAAATACAATTAAGAATTATTCGTCTCGTTCGTGCAATCGAATCTTTATCGAGCACATTATTTTTCAGCCTCTAAATGTGCGACTTTCGTAAAACATAAATTAATATACGTATGTAATATTCGTATAGAGATCAATTACGCGGATTAATGTATATTTTTATATATATGTGAAGTTTACATGTATAAATTTTAATATGTATATTTTCATACATACATACGTAAAATTTTAAGATAAGCGCAAAGACGCAATGACGCAACAAAATCTTGTTTGCAGAAATGATGGATGAGGCATTTTTCTGTAGACAGATAAACTAATGAGTTTACATCGAATCTATTAATAGAACAGGGATGCGCGTATCGCATTTGTTCGGCATTTGCTTCCGGTACGGTTTACAATTCCGCGAGATTCATACCTCGAGATAATTTGGGAGGGCCATCGGATCCTTTCCCGCGCATCTTCCAGGAAAGCCGTTACTTCGGCCGAGTGTGGCCGAGTGGCCGCGTTCCCGAGAAATTCGTCAGTTCGCCACCTTCGAATGACACGACTACGCTAGTCACGCTTCCGTTTGTGCGCGCGCGACGCGCGTCCTAGCCTCGAACCCGCATCGGAAGTGGCCGCGTTTGACCGCTGAAATAACCTACTTTGTTGATAAACATCGTTAAGTCGTTTCGACGGTGTCCCGAAATGTTCTTGAGGACTCTTCGATTTTATCAAGTCGAATCACGTCCGTCGATCGAGCGGATAAATTCACGTTAAAAGCGAACGGTCGTCGGACGCGACGGAGTGGGGGGGGGAGGTGGGAGAAGCTCGTTCGACGAAACAATTACGTTTCCCTTCTTCCAATGATTTTGCGGAACGTATACTTGCACGCATTCTCGTAGCACACGCCGCATTTCCGTGTTCCGGTAAGAACAGGTGAGAAAGCTTCGTCCGTCGGGACGCCGACGCCAGACGAATTCTTTCCTCCTGCCGTCGTGCCGCTGGTGGGGGAAAGGTGGCGCCGCCGGCGTCCGGTGTCGAGGCTAGGCCGTGCGCGCCGTCGTGTGAACCCCTTTTTGTTTCCGTTGTTGCTACGAGGCCGCCTCGCCGTGCGATCGTGTGTAGCGCCGTTCAGTGTCTTTCTCAGTCTCGTTGGTCACGCATCTTACGGAGGAAGCATATACGAATTTATTTTCTGAAAGTTTACCGTAGGCCGAACATTCAGGTGAGTACGGACGACTGAGTGTCCGCTTCGTCCCGATAATTTCGATAACCTGCGCTCTCGAGAAAAAAAAACGCGAGCTACGAAAGCCGAAGTGGCTCGCCGTTACTCCGTGTTAACATGATGTAATGCGAAGCAATCGCGCCCTCGCGCGAACACGCTGTCCTACCAATTTTCGCTCCCATTCGGCGAAATTACGAGACGCGACGACGCGTTTCGCCGAGGAACACGAAGATTCGCTCCGATCCAAGCGGAGCACGCGGTCGCGCGTCGCGTATGTTTGTTTATGCTCGCCGCTCGCGTCGAAAGCTCGTATCATTCTTCCGCGGCCATTATTCCGACTCGGGGTATCGCTCGCGGCGCAATTAATCGACGGCGCCGTCCGTATCGATTCGCGGCGAGCGTGGCGTCCGAGATCGGCGGAAGCGTCTGGAAATTTCGACGCGGCGTCTTCCTTGGCGCGTACACGCCGGCGTGATGCAACGAATATTTCTCGTCGTCCCTGCTTTTTTTCTACCCCTCTCCGCCCTTCTTCGAGTCGTTTAATCGTAGGGAGAAAAAAAAATTGCGTTTTTTCGATCGTTTTACTCGGCGTGAAACTGCGAGTACTTCCGTGCGTGCGCATCCTCCGGAAAACCTCCGTACCTTTATTTTCATGAAGCATGCGAGCCTCTCGTTAAATATCGAGAAAGATTAATGACGCTTTTTATATATATACATTTATATATATATATATATATTAATGCGTTGATAAGGTTGTAGTGTAAACTTAGATATGTAATCGAGTAATGAAAATTATTGATTAGTCCGATGTTAAAATTAATTTGAGTTCCTGTATATACCTTGAAAGAACAATTATAGAAACACCGTTATGTTTATTTAGAAACAATTGAAATTTGCTTTTAACCGCCTCTCGGTTCTTGAAATCTTGAAAACGATTATTTTATGTTGTCATGTGATTAAACGGCAGGTTCTACAGGTAGCCTGTTATGTAAGGTGTTTTTATATTTTCCTTTAAGAATGAGCACTCGAGTATTCGTTGGTGGATTAACATACCGGGTGAGAGAGCGCGACCTTGAGAAGTTCTTCCGGAAATATGGTAGAATCAAGGAGGTCGCTATGAAGAATGGATTTGCCTTTGTGGTAAGTCTAATGTGGTTCAATTGTTTTTTTTACAGTATGGTAGGGACAAGGGTCTATGTCGGTGGGCTTCCATACGGCACCAGGGAAAGAGACCTTGAGAGATTTTTCAGAGGCTACGGTCGATTCCGTGATGTTCTCATCAAGAATGGTTATGGCTTTGTTGTAAGTATCTGTATCCAAGCTGTAAATACCACGAGTAACACTTTGCATCGCTCAATTTGGTCCTGTTAACGCTCATTGGTTTGTCTGTCCAATAACTACAAAAGTTTGTAGTGATTAGCGAGTTAAGCTGATTATTTTTCAGTTTTGCAATCATTCCATAAAATACATTTGCATTTATGCACTCTAAATATACCTGGAAAATTTTTGTTTACAATTTTATTGAATGTTAAACATAGTACATGTAGCATGATGTTTTATGCAAAATATAGCCATTATATATATATATATATATATATATATATATATATATATATCTGATTATCTCACCTTTTATTATTTTATGATGATAATGGTTGTGCTTGCAATCATTGATAGCAATTGATAGTTTTGAATAAAGAAAGAACAAAATTTGTTTTCGAAAGAGAATTATTTATTTCTTTATCATGCTTTGGACCAAAATGAGTGGCTGCAGAGTGTTAAATTACAAATATAACTCGATAACCTGAGTTGACCTGACCTGAGCCCTGAGCACATTGGTACTGTGGCAGTTTAGTGGAGCTGTGTGCTGCTTATCATCGATTATTCTGCAAAAGCTTTGTAAGTTGTGTATAACCAGGGAAACTAAACCATTTGGGAAACTAAACCATGGGCAATGTATTACCAAATAATTATATTTATACCAATAACTTAAAATTTTATAAGCACTTGAAATAATTCAGAGATTATGCACTCTTATATAGTTATATATTTATAGGATTATTTGATAATATGCGATTTATTTATTAAGTCAAATGATATATTTTATCCTGAAATTTTTGCAGGAAACAATTTAAAAAATGTGTATATAAAAATTTCAAATAGTTATAAAGTTTTTATTATTGCTATTAATAATAGCTTTAGAGATTTATTATTACCAGTAATACATCTAAAAAGTTTTATCACAGATCTGTGATAATTGATTTTTTATGATATATTTATGTACATTTATGTAGTTGCTAAATAATACAGTGATATTCATAACTTGGCGTTATTATAAAAGCTTTTTTAGTTGATACATAATATATATTGCATATAACTGCATTAGTAATACACTTATAATAGGAGCGACATTATCGCATGCAAGCAATATTAAAATAAAGTTACATATTATTTCTAGATAATAACGAAAATCTTTTTCCGTAGGAATTCGACGACTACAGAGATGCTGACGATGCTGTATACGAACTAAATGGAAAGGAACTTTTAGGAGAAAGGTAATGCAATTCTGTTTCACTTAATGTATGAAACGTATATGTACTAGGCGATTATATATTAGGCGGAATGGTATAGGTAGCATGTTTGCATGATTGAATAGTTTCTATAACAATTCATTTAGTATATGGATTGTTATTGTGATTACATTAATGTTTGAACTTTATCATAATCATAATATTATTGGTACTGGGGGTTCTCTCTGTTTAAACTAAGCAACTTTTAATTTATTACGCTAACACACTAAGGATGAGTTAAAGTTGGTATTATCTTGAAATTAACTGATGTCACATAACAGATATAATTCCTTCCTGTAAGTCTTTATAATATTATGTATTAAATAATACTTATTCTATTGTGATAATCTTGGGAACACATTTTATTATTTATATTCTGTAAATAGGATTAAATTGCAGCAAACTTACATAATTATCTCTTATTATAATTGATGAAAATGATTGAAGTATAATACATTGCAAAATAGCTAATTTACAATAGATCATTTTTAGTGCGTGTGATTATTGATGCAATATTTATTATATCGAACCATAAACAACTTCAGATATACATATTTTTTTCTGATTAAATCTTAAATAACTAATTTTGAAATTATTCAATTCTGAATTGTTCAATTTTACTAATGATTAATTTACAATTAATATTAATACAATTAATTAATTTAGAAAATTGAATCTTTTATGATCCTTAAAAAGTGTTGAATCACTCGAGACATTCAGAAAAAAATAAGTGTTTGTTACCTGCGAGTTATTTATGATTCAATTCTTTCTAGATTGACAACCACAATGTCTTTACTATCTTAGGTAAACGGTTTATCATCAACTTATCTTGCTCTTGCTGCGTCACTTGAGATTAGATTGATGTGTGAGAAGCAATAGCATTTAAATAATAAGAAAGTAAAAGTCTTTTAATACAACATTAAAAATAATTTTCTCTGGAAAATTTCATTTCCATATATGCTTTTGTCTTTCTGTTTTTCTTTTGGGAATTTATGTAAGTGTGTCAATAATACTAGTAGCTTTTACATGTAATAAATAATAGTAGTTTTCAACATAGAATAAATATTGTAATAGCTGATAAAATGTGGTCGAATGCGGTGGCAGTATTCTTAACGCTCTAATCACATTGTATTTCAACCTGTACCAGTAATATTATTCGCTGTTGCTTCTATTTGATTAAAGACAAATGTACAGTGCACAATAATTATCTGTTTTTGTATTCAACGGGCGTTCCGTTAATACCTTTAATTTTTGCATCTATAGTAAACGGCGTCTGTCCTCCAAATTAACGATTGGACATTACCGAGATAAAATGTGTCTTAAATGACTTACCGCCATTTTGAACTACTTCCATCAATTCCCCGAGTAGAAAAAGTTATTGCAATAAAAAATCTTCGTCTGGAGAAATGTTATATTGCTTCTTTTTTGCCGAAAAATTTGGCACATATGCTTTTTCATAAATTCATCATGTGATCTTGTATAATGCACCGCATCATGCTCTAAGCAAAAAAAAAAAGAAAGAAAGAAAAATTCTATATATTATAAGGATCACGGATATAATTATGAAAAAGCTGATGGATGTGGTGAAAAAAAATTAATTCGGTGATAAGTAGCATTGTGTAAGGAAGACAGAGTTTAGACTATATAAGGAACGAGAACGGGTCGTGAAAGAGAGAGAGAGCGAGAGAGAGAGATGAGAGTGAGAGCGAGAGAGATAGGGGAAAAGAAAAAGATAAAGGGGACAGCGCCTCAGACGAAACCGGACGATAGAGGTACTGAGAGAGAGAGGGACGGATGATATTTGAACGGATTTCGCGGAGAAAGGAGGCTGAGGAATGGAAGGAAAAGGAAAGAAGGAAGGAAGGAAGGAAGCAGCTTTAGAGAGTAAGAATTAGTCGTGGACTTAGGCGGGGTTTTGTTGGGTGTGTTTCAGAGTGGCGGTGGAGATAGCACGGGGTGTTTCAGGGAGGCGAGGCGACCGTGGCTACGGACGCTCACGCTCCTGGAGAGACAAGTAAGCATATCCAATGTGTCTTGTTACAGAATTACTGTAGAGAGGGCCCGGGGGACACCTAGGGGTAGTGACCAGTGGCGCTATGGTGACTCCCGTGGTGGTTATGGGGACTCGAGGCGATCTGCGTAAGACACGCTATCCTTTTTTTTATTTTATCAGAGCGATCATTATCCCCTCCTCCCCTGCAGGCTATCGGCTCGGGATGTGCGAAATCCAAAAACAATTCGTCACGATTTTACTTCCCTTTCGGTCGGATATTTTTTTCTTGTGTACGAATTTTTTGTTTCTTTTTTCATTTGATCTTTTCGTCACGTTTCTTTTTATATTGTCTCGGTCTTTTTTTATGCCGCGTAATCGATTTCGCACATCATCCGCACAGGGAAGAACGTAACCTTGGATATTGATAAGCTCTAGCGTAGAGAGGGCGTAGAGACGAATGATAAACCACGCGTTTGCAAACTTCTCTTGCCTTTGCGCATACGAAAGTACGTTTAATTAAAGATCGAAGTTTTCTGAATTGGTTGTCTTGGATTTGACTACTCTCTCGAGTACGTCGAATTGTCGAAAGTTTTATCGCGATAAAAAAGTGATAGCAAGATAACGCCTAGCGATACCCTCCCAGACATTATGTTTATTGCTGGTAGTTGAACAAAATGAACCGATGTAATTGGCGACTAATAGATGTGTGGTATTGTGTTTGTTACAGCCGAGACGATATGCGGCACGACAGGTACGCTATTGCTGCATTTTGAATAGATTTGATTCGATTGGAACAGGTGATTGATTGTGTGCCTGAGCAATGAGTGCAGATCTGTAGTTATTTGCTGAAGGTTTAATCGACGATCCGTTATTTCTGTTCACATGACATCCCTTTTTGCAGAGATAGTGTGAACAGAAACACGAGGACTGCATCTAGCTACAAGCAATCATTGCCCAGGTACATACATCCAATGTTACGCTCTAACGATTACAACTTAACTTACACAAACTTTAATGTTACAAATGTCTTGAATTATATATCATTATTGCGTTTTATACCATACTTTCATTCGCTACATTAACGTAAAGTCAGGTCCAAGACAAACCTGCTTGCTCTAGAGACATACATGCAGATAATACACGGTCTTTTTCCCATTGTAGATACGGACCACCGACACGTACAGAGTATCGCCTCACCGTGGAGAATTTGTCCAGCCGCGTCAGTTGGCAGGTAAGCGTTACCCGTATTTTGCTTTTCTTTTTCTTGCATTTACCAATACTTACCTTCGTTGGTTTGATTACTATTCGCGATTCCAGAGAAAAAAAAACCGTGGCACTGCTTTATATGGGTTTTTCGAATTTATATCGCTCCGAAACTCTCTAAGTTTTGCCGAGTTTTTCTGCAGTCCGTTTCTATCAAATTCCACGCGTGTCGATACATAGCATTTCTTTCTTTTGTTCTTCAATTGTCTTTGGTCTCATTTTACGTTTATTTATTCAGAAAAAGAGCCCTATTTTGGAATGTAGAAAGATGTAAGATTTTGATCAAGTAAGTCTCTGGCAAAAATTGAAATCAAATTTTCATATACATGTGCAAGAGACATTTTTCACGAAAAAGGAAAAGATGAGAGAAACAAAAGAGAATAAAAATTCGTATGGAGAGAATCATATCAAAGTTGACACGTGCGAGATGCAAGAAACGCATGGCGTATCACCATACCTGATACAAGGACACAGGCACGAAGGAATGCGGAGTAACAACGTGGCCCGTGATGAAATGAGCGCAGCCAGATACTATTGGACAAGTATATTCAACGGACGCCGTGGACGCGAAGAGCTGTAAAGCGGAAGAAACGAAGCAACGATAGATGGAGACGATAACCCGAGACTGAGCGATACAGATAAATGCAAATGTGGGAAATACCAGGACGCAAATAGATGCTTTTAAAATCAAGAGTCATACCGATGAATCCAAACGGAAATTGCACACGTAGACCAAGTCTTACTTGATCAATTTACATTGTGTATATTTGTATATTACATACATAATCTATAAAAGTATATATTTTTTCTATATCTGTCGTTGCACTTTTCCAATGATTGGTTATTTGACGAAAATATATTCTCTCGATCGAGTCTCGATTGTTCGACGTTACTTTTGCAATTTATTATTTCATTTACGTTACGGCCAACAGTTTGAGAAAAACGAAATAAAATTGATGTTCTTTCCGAAGAGCCATGTCCTCTTCGCCGAGGAGGGGCGACCGGTAGGGCCAATAGACTGATGATGTGCGATGATAGAGATGACGATGCACGCGATGGGCCCGCCTTGAGGTCAAGTGACACCAGGTTGGTTTCTGAGGTGTCCAGGGTAACAGAGAGAGCCGCGTGGCACTGGGATGTACACCTACCACCACCTATCTACCATCATACTACTACTCGCGCGCAGTAATACGTGGTGAATCCCGGTGAAATCCCAGTGATAGGGTTATTGTGCGTACTGCGATCCTCTTCATCGTGATCACTGGGGGAAAAAAAAAGAAAGAGATGCAACCGCTGCTATCTACTTCCTATCCGTCTGGGAAACAAACATTTATTTACGTAAACAGCCTCTACCATCAATATATATCACCAGTCTTCCTCCTATTACTATAAACCGACATGGTCATAATTCAGTACTTTCCACCATCGACCATCATTACAACCACCACCACCACCATCACATCTACCACTCCACTGTGACTGTCATTGCTACTGGTACGCAACGCAACCTAGCCATCTAGTAAGTCAGGCAACGGCCACACCCATGAGGGCATACGCGGGCCGAAACCCGAACCATCCGCGACTACGCCACACAGATCCGTTCGACCCGAGCGAGCGCCGTGTGTCTGGCCTTTCTCTCTGTCCGTAAGCAAGGTGGTGCCTGGGCCCAAGGTAAATGCGTCACCTTAACCGAGTGTACTCTTAGATATACACATATATCTATTATAACTACACACTCTTGAACGTGGTCTTGTTCACATATGTATATTATATATCTATATACAATGATTATATACCTATCTATACACCTTATTACTTAATATTACTGTGCACCATAGCTCAGCGTACATCGAACCGTTGAGACGTTTTACGAAGCTCGGAGCTGTGCACGCGCAACTAAATGCGAAACCGAAGATAGTGGGAACCACTATATATTATATATTCGTGTGCTCGAAATTAGAAATTCACTTGTTACTTGACAAATCGATCTTGTATTTTCGCGTACTTTGACAACTTTGGACTTTTTTTTATTCTTATTTATTATAAATGACTTTCTATCACCACCCACGTTTCGTTAAAATTTTCCGTTAGAATAGCGAAAGACCTTTCTTTATGCAAGACAATTTGCATCATTACACCATATATTTTGAATGTAGCAAGCGAAAAATAATATTTCAGAGAAAATTCATCCAGCGTCGGAAATATATATTTGGCAATGGCATGATGCGTGAGCGTTCTGTTTCCCCCTTTTTTTTTCTTTTATTACATGGAAACGCGCCTGGACCTTGAGAGACACCGGCACGGATCTTAGAAAGGCCACCACCATGTGATATCTCAGACGTCTGCGCTCTCTCGTACTCACCGAGTAAAACGACGGGCATATAGGCACATCTACTGTCTACCTAATACCCAGTACCTTCACAACACTAAAGCCGTACCTGGTTCCCACAGAGAGAGAGAGAGAGAGAGAGAGGGAGAGAGATATTTATATATAAAGCACATCTCCCAGCGATGAATGAACGAAAACGGACCATTAAACAATATCCACCTTCACTCGCTGATATCCCTTATGAGGAAAGACTGAAGCATTAGATCACATATGGAAGAGACAACAAAACAGAAAGAGAATGGATAATATAGAAGAGACATCATCTTCATACAATGTCGAGAGTAATCTTGCAACATTCAGAAAAAAATATCTATAAGTGTCACAAGGAGAATTTTTGATAGATTGCTGTGCTTTCATTTTTAGCGAAAAATTAACACAATTTTTATCTTTTTACCTTTGTTTCTCATGTTTTCCAAACTTGCTTTTCCTATTGCATTGCGATGTAGAATGTATTCAAATAGCTTTCGAAACTGTATTACATCAAAATTTTTTATTTTATTTTGCTTTATAGCGATTTTTTTTGCTGTTATACATATAATTCTAAAAAATTATATATTATTAAAAATCATTAAATTTAAATAAATTAATTGCATTTATACCAATATTTTTTATTACATGTGGTTACAAACATCGTTCTAAAAAATTTTGCATTTATTACTTTTGTAATTTATATTGTGAGCCGTTCTGCAGAAATGTGAATTTGCTTTTTCTTTAAAAATATTGATTTATATAAATATTATATTACATAAGAAATATTATCATCTTCTGCAGGGCGGAGTTGTGTGTGTGTGTGTGTGTGTGTATATATATATGTATATATATATATATGTATATATATATGTATATATATATATATATATATATATATATATATATATATATATAAAATTATAATCATGTTTGTTTTAAAGATTGAATTGCATAAAAAGAAAGGTTGCATCGATGAGTAGATACTAAATTCGAGCACAAAATTTGTAATTATTTTCAACACTGAAGACGCGAGCAAATGTAGACACCATGCTATGCTTATCTTTTTCTTTAGTCAAGTAGACCCAGGTTACCTCCCGCAAGGAAAGAAATCGAAATAGAATATAATGTATGAGTGCACAGGATATATTTTAACCTGCGCGATACATCGAACTAGGAACACAGTATAGTAAAAAAATTTCAACTAATTCTAAATCTATACGCATTTTTATACAAATTAGCATAGGGAAACTTATTAATTTTGGTTCTTGTGTGATGTTCAGGATTTGAAGGATTACATGAGACAGGCTGGAGAAGTGACATATGCTGATGCTCACAAGCAACGTAGAAACGAGGGGTAAGTAAATTATGAAAATAATAAATAAAATTGTAAAACTGTTCTTTATTGTATTAACGAAAAGAAAATCTTAAAGAAGAATTACTGTAAGATTATTAAAATCTTGTCTCTTGTTACCACGATTGATCTAACGATTTATATATTTGTGATTTTGCAGAGTTGTCGAATTTGCGACGTACTCCGACTTGAAGAACGCTATCGATAAGTTAGATGATACAGAGTTGAATGGCCGCAGAATTAGACTCATTGAAGACAAGAGGCGCGGTCGTCGTTCAAGATCCTCTAGTTCGAGATCGCGTTCCCGATCTCGATCTCGATCGCGTCGTCGGTCGCGCTCTCGTTCAAGGTATAATCGTTATTCTCAATTCTGCTGAAGATACTAACGAGGCGACATTACGTTATTTATTATGCTTTTTATGATTTATTTTTGGATACAATCACTTGTAATACGACAATCTACTTATACAAGGCGATCAATTTATTTAGTTTTTATTAATTTTTTATATTTCTACCTTAATATTTTTCCGTGTCAAACAAAATAATTTATATTACGATAATTTATTAATTTTTTTATAAATTGATTAATTTGTTTCTAAACTTTTGCTTGATTGCGAGATCAAATTTTTACTCTTTGTTATTGCAAAACTTATCGCATAACAAAGTAGTTTTGCGTGATGATGTTTGAAAGCGTTTTAGAAAATACATGTTATCGTTATTTTCTGTAATGTAGAAGCCGTCGCAGCTCTCGTAGCCACAGCCGTCGTAGCACCCGTTCCAAGTCGAGGGCACACTCGAAATCCAAGTCCAAGTCTAAATCTAAATCTCCCGAGCGTAGTCGTTCACGCTCAAAATCCAAGTAAGTGTCTTCGTAAGATTGTTCCACGATCACGTTTGTTCCACCAGTCAGCTGTTTATTCCTCTATTCGTAACTATATATATTTATTTCATTTATTTTATTTTTTTCTTGCGCAGTTAGACGTTCACAGTCAGTGTACACTCTCATTCCCATTTATTATTGGCATTGTTTTTGGGCTGGCTACGTGCCTTGAGCTCTCACGCTTAATCTCACGCTTTATACGCGTTCACTTATTCACCGCGCTTGGAAACGTAAAGAAAAAAAGAAAGAAAGAAAGCGAGTTTCTTTGTATTTTGTCAATTTTCTCTACTTTCGTACCCCTTTTATTTTGAACTATATAATTTTGCAGATCAAGAGACCGCTCAAAGTCGAAATCTAAGTCAAAGTCCAAATCCAGATCTCGTTCTAGGTCCAAGGCTGAGAGGTCAAAGTCCAGGTCGCAGTCCAAATCCAAAGCCAAGTCTCCCTCAAAGTGAGTCCTCTCGCTGGCCTTTTCTTTAAACGATACATAGTTTGGCGCAAGAAAATCAAATTTTCTCGAACAATGTGGCACAAGTAGTAAACATTTTGAACACATTCTTTCTTTCAGGGATAGGTCGAGCCGTGAACGTTCCAGAGGCGACCGATCCCGATCTCGATCGGGAAGCAAACACAGCAAGAGCCGTAGCCGCTCTCGTTCGCCGATGAATGGTGACAAATCACCGGATAGCAGCAAACAGAAAGCCGACTAAGCAAAAAGATAAAAAAAAATCAGCAAACTACTATTTCTATTTTTTCTTTTTTTCTGTTTTCTTTCACCATTTTTTATATCAAATCACATTAAGAATAAATATCATACTTTTGCTGATAATTAATTGTAATAATGAGGTTTTAAACCCGTATATCGAAGCTTTATTACCTTGACGTTTAACTTCGAGTATCCAACGCGATCGGGATTTCTTTTAAAAAATCCAACATTATTGATTTGGGATTAACTTACGATTTAATTTCTTAAATCAAGTTAGCCATGTCTTAAGCTTCTTTCATTTTTTTTATTACTTTTTCTTAGATATCAGATTAGGTTTAGCGATACACATCAATCGACTTAAATAATTCGCGCATTTAGATAAGTATTCTTTATTCATACCTCTGAAACTACGAATTTTCAATGTGTCACCATATAATAATACGAGTTTCCCCTTCTAACGGCTTTTTGTATATATTCCTAACGGTTATATTACAATAAGAAAATATGTGATGTGTATTAAATTTAGTGGTAAGAGGTATCTTAACTGTCAATAAAAGTTCATGTCAATGCACGATGTTTTATATCCGCCATTCCCTGTACTGTTCCTAGTTTACTTTGAACATATCTACATGCATGAATATCCTCGAATTACATGTTTGTATATTATTATTTATAGAAAACAATTGTTTAGTATACAAAGAAGAGGGAGTTGGAGATATTTAACATCGCACTATTGAAACTTTTAAATTTCAAGAATTCAATTCAGAAAAATCAGAAAATACACAATTAAGCTTTGAACTAATGCAGATGATCGTGTATTTACTATATCGAATACTGCTGAATCTGAAAAGAACTTCGATAAAATCGTATCTGTTTCTATCCAGTTATTTCGGATTTTCAGCTAAGCGAAACCTTAAGGTAACCAGGCGAACATATGACGCGCAGATGGGCTGCCCGCACGAAACTCCGATGACTCACTGATGTGTCAACCCCTAGTATCCTCTTGTTTTTTTTTTCTTCACTAACACATTGAGAATAGATCATCGCGAAAAAGATTGTCTAGTTGGAGAACAAGAGGGAAAACGTAAGATAAACGACATAACGATGTAAAAAAAAAAAAAATTGTCGAGAGAAAAGCTCGCACCGTCGTTCAATGTTAGATTCGCGTCGAACGTAAATTCCCAGTCGTCGCCAAGGGTGAGTCAGTTACCCCTCCGCATGACGGTCAAGGAGACGATCGCAAGAAATGCGTAGAAAAGAGGGACGCGAATTAATTGGCACGATTGGGGAGGTAGGAGCTAAACGTCGATTGGTCTCGATTCAAGAGCGGTGGGGTCCCACAGTTCAGGAATATATACACTTGCCAAATCCAGATGTATGCTATGTGACAAAAAAATCGAGATACGATTTATAATTGAATATATTTCTGTAATACATATAAACATATTATTTTTGTGTCGTCTGTATTGTATATTGAACAATCGATTCTAAATTAATGAAATAAGTTGAACGATACTTGTACTTTATCAAGTACAAGTATCGTTCAACTTATTTCATTTTTTGTTTCAACGTAATGAATAATAGAATAAAATTAAATTAATATGATAAAAGATTCCTCTTTGTGTGATATTGTTACAATTATTTACGTTATTAACTACAGATTGTTCAAATATTTCAAAACATCGAAAGGTAATGTAAGTACACCATCGAACCCCTTTCTGCGCCGATCCTGGCGAGGGGGCCTGTCGCTTTGAGGAGGGAGAGGCAGCGGGTGGAAGGGGATAAACGACGGGCGCTGCTCAACGCTGTTACCTGGTGTTACGTGCCGCAGAAGCACTAACCGGTCAGTCAGTATACCGTCTCGTTCCTGCCCTTGAACAACGTTCGCCTGCTGTTCGACAGTGTTCGCGCCTGCCTGCGCCCTAGAAACTCGCACGCGTCAACTGACAGGTCAGTGCACCCTTCGCCGTGAGTTACACTGTCGTTTTTCTACAGCGATGTGCATTCAATGGCGGATTAAAAGCGAGCCCTTAGAACGAATCGGCTCAAATCGTAAATGCCTAGCGAATATTTTTCAAAGACACTTCGAATGTCTCCCGGATTCTTGTGTACTTTTAGAAGTTGCTCGCCCAGAGTCTTTAAAAAGATTCCTGGAAAGTGATAACGAGCGCCTTCTTCCTTTCATCAGCTTCTGCCCTTTTTTTCGTATATTAATTTACGGAAGTGAGAAAGGGTAGACTTCAGATTGGCGTGAGAATTTACGGTCGAGCGTCGGGGAGTCATGATACCCTGTGTACAATAGTGCTTTCCTTCGCGTAAGACGAAATGTTCGGCGATCAATTCTTCCCTTGCAAAATATCTCAGCTGAGAATCCTGGAATTGGCGAAACTAACGAGTGATTTTTCTCTGAGGATGGTAGTGACCTGGAAAGAAAGTTTCGATCTCGTAAGTCGATGGAACAACCGCCTTATAAGTTGAGTCTCTGCTTATAAGTAGGCGTTATCACGATTTCCCGGCGTTTCTCGCTCGATAGCGATTATGATAGCTTTGACTTATCTCGGTAATTCGGTATGTCCTTCGTAACAGTGCCTATAAAGTTCGTTACAATTATACGGAGTTTATTCTTCGATATAAACACGCGGCAAAGTCATACGTTCATATTTATTCGTGACAATCAAACGCGCTACATTTTGGCATGAGCTCCAGGCAAAAGCCTAATGTGGGAAATCGAATTTGATTATCGCTTTATATATAAACATATGTGATCTCTATTTCTATAGCAATAAAAGAAATATTGTAGGATACCTTTTCTGTAACGTATAAATTACTTGCTCCGAAATTACGTGTTTCCACGAGTTGGGTCTGCACCGAGATATCGATCGGTCTTTCGACGCGATCGAAAATGGACCCGGGGTGTGGTCGAAAGACGGTTTTTCTCTTTTTCTAGGTTCTCCTTTTCTAACGATGTATTTTTTTATTCCTTCATCTCCATAATTGTGCGGTGGTATTGCGCATTAATGACGTTCTTCGTGGAATGTGATGGAGAATCAGACGAAACGGGAATGAATGATTTACCGTTTTAATAATGATTATTCCATCGTAACTGCTAAGTATCGTTATCACATGCGATATCCATTACCGTGCATTTCCCTAAGATTACCGAGGCGTAAATTACCTATTATTAAAGCGTGGGTGAATTAGACCTTTTATCGCTCACCAACAAGGATATTTTTGGATGTGCGTGTTACTGGTGATACCTCATACGTACTGTATCGTATCTCACTGTAATTATGCATATGCATGAGAATCGATAAGAACGAACGCGATTAATGAGCCCGAATTAACGAGTGGGTTGTATCGCGCGAATTCATGTTTTCTAGCAATCGAAGCAATTTGAAACGCTCCGAAGGAGCGATCAAGATGAGTTCTAACGATACTTTCCGAATGTGTGAATTTGTACAAACGCGAAATTAGATGTAACAGCTCACAAAAACTTATTCGACGCTTTCCGTTTGTTTCACGTAATTATTATATATGACACATCTCATCATTTTTTAATCATACTTTTACCATTATATATAATTTTTTTGCTAATCATATTTTTTTGCATTTTGCTATGCATTTCTATTTGCTCTAAGAGATTGCTTTTAAAATATAATTTGACTTTTAATGTCTAATTAGACGTGAACTGCTGAATAATAATTAAATTTAATCGCTCTTCCGAAGCGAGGCAGATTATTTCAATCGTGGAAAGCCTGTCGGCGAACTTCCTTACTCTTCCTTCGTATACATAGGAATAGCGCGAGGCAGCAGGATGGGGATAAGGGCGTGGTTTTGACAGATGCATACAACGCACGCGGAGCACGCATATGTGTCTTCCTCTTGTCGTCGTTGTTGTCGTCTTCGTTATTGGTCCACTGCTTATTTTCCATAATTATGTATCGCAGGTTCAGCACTGATTCTTTTAATTAGAATAATTTCTGAAAATAAAGTTAAACATTAATTACTTCATCTTAACTTTATGATTAATAAATATTAGACACATTTCAATTTTCAATTATCTAATCCGCAAATTTTCTTAATTCTGAGAAAAGTTGGAAATTAGAGATTTACTCTTTATTTGTCGTTGTGCATCGATTGTGATGATTTCCTTGCGTTTCGTAATTTCCTAAGGAAGAATCGTTGTCGGGCGTTGCATTTGCATTTTATCATGAGCGTGTATTCTCGTTTCAAGGCGAACGAGGAGACTTTTGTATAAGTGCAAGTCCGCCGTCGTGAATCGTGCGCTTCCATGCCCGCAATTGCGTTTACCCGGCTCGGTTCGCTCGCGATTAACGTCTCCTAAGTCGCGAGACCGTTCCTGCCTCGCGAACAGTGGTGTTACTAGGCGAACGTAAACCCAGAATGTTCTCTTGTATCTTGCCACGTCAGCCGGACAATACCTTCGTTTTCCTAAGAGTTATAGGATTCGCGCACGGATGACGGCGGCCTTATTTCTCCTTCAGCTAGTTTCGTGTTCGTTTATAATTAAACAGATAGAAAGTGTATTTGTAACATCAGAACCGTGAATGGAACATCATTCCAGCACAGCTTTGAAATTCAAATCCATATTGAATATGCCTTTCCGACTAGAACGCTAAAACATTTCATTCAATTTGAATGTGAGACTCCAGAGGAGAAAGGAAGTAATGAGAATAAGATATCAATGATGTTACGGCAGTCCTGATCCCTGATCATAAGTCGCGCGTCGAAGAACGCGACTCTCGGCCTTCCATCGAGGGAGAAACCGCCCTCTTATCCATGACCATGAAAAGCGGGATACGCCGTCGGCGCGGAGTTCACGGACCCCGCTCACACTCTTCTTCGGACGATGCCGGCAATGCCAATCGATGAAACCGTCTGCCGCGGCAGCCGCCGCCGCCGCCGCCGTCGTCGCTACCTCCTCCTGCTCCTCCACCGCTGCTACGAACCGGCCGCTCCCCTGGCGCAACCTCGGATCTGCCTCCCCCGTTGCTGTATCCACGTATATGTGTGCGTGCTTGCGTTTGCGCCCTACCCATTCATGCGTCGCGAATATAAACTCGCACGTGTGTGTCAATATTAGCACACCATGCGCTACATGCGCTATCGGAAAGCGGAAGACTCGCCTTCCGCCGATCATCGAATCAGATCTGATTAAGCGGCGCTTCTGCTCCTGGGAATGCATGCATGTTGCTTCACGATATGGAGAGCTTTCTCCAAGTCAAATTCCCTCCTTGAAAGAAAAGATTAGAGAAAGATTAGTGAAATTGTAAATTAATCAAGTGTGTTCTAGTAAAATGAGAAAGATTTTACGGGTTTTGTTAGAAAATTGCACGCGATGCGTGTATTTACGTTTCTCCATGTTGAAAAACTTGGAAGATTTTATCTTCGTGGAGGATAAGTCTCCGAGTACACATTAGCAAACAACTAGCCGATCTAAGTTTTAATTGACTTCAAGCGCATTAAACAGCCGGCAGTGAACGCACTGAAGTCACTGAAGAAGCTGTGGCGCGAGTTAACGAGCCTTTTTCTAAATCGTGGTTTCGCGTACGATGCTATCACCACACATGACGATAGAAGGAGGGTGGAAGAGGAGGGGGGAGCAGGACGCAGGACGACGACTCGAGCGAAGTTGGCGCTAATCGACATTTGGTGCATACGTTCAAGCGGCAGGGGTGCCATGACGCGTGAAATAAGGCCCCTGCTTCTACGGCTTCTACGATAGCGCAAACGTGGCTCTGTAATCGGTTGTAAACTAGAGTACTCTAGAGGTACTAGAGTACTAGAGGTACTCTATTGTAAACTATTGAGGCGCAGTTACATACATACAACATATCCATTTCCATCAACGTAAATTAACTTTAATCTCGGTTGTTCTTACGTTTAAAACGAGAAGAAGAGAGCGAAGGAAGTTGAACCGAGATTAAAACTAATACTAGTTGAAAAGTGGACATACAACTGCACCTTACAACCACTTGCGACTGTGTTTATTGGCCATCTCGATTGACAATCCGTTTTGTTTTTCTCGTTGCCGAGGTTTTAACTTGCTTCAGAAACATCTTCGTGGGACTCAAGGATCCCGTATTTCGAGTTGAGGAATCTCAAGTAAGCGCGCCATACGCATAATTGGCCATTCTAACAACTTTTTTGATCCTGGCAGGTGTTTCAGCTCGAGAGACTTGACAACTTCCTTCGGGTCTTTCGGTCGCTCATAATTTCAAGGTTATGCCCTAATCGTGCTGGAGTAGTCAATATCGGGACGTCCGCAACTCGGATGGTACTTGTATAATACAGTCTCGTGCCTATATACGTCCCTGGCATGTACGCGCCACCGCTCGATACGATACGCGCGTCCAGGGTTCGTTAGCCGTCACGGTCGCACGGAAGAGAGCTGAAGAGAGAGAGAGAGAGAGAGAAAAAAAAAAGGGGAGAGAAAGAGGATCGCGGTTACTCGACGGTCGCTGTTGCTCGGTAAAACGTTTCTCTAACCACAAATACAAATGCAGTCGACGATTTCACGTGGGCAATGTACGCGTAGGTGTTCGCCGTTCTCCGGAGCCTACACCGCCGATCGATACAGGCCCGTGCACGTCGTTGCACGTGTGGACGCGTGGCACGAAAGAGACGAGGAAAGAGTGCCGGTAGTAAAAGGTCCACCATTAAACGCAATTGCCCAAGTTAATTGGTAGCCAGCGCGAACTCGTTAGCCAGCAACTATAAGATTTCGTTCCGCGGACCAAGCCTACGACAATGCGTCGTCGCGGACAAGTCCCCCGGCTGATTCTTACGGCCTTGAGTCACACAGCTTTAGGCGGATTTAGGAGCAGATTGTGATAACGGCGTGCCTTAAGATACACTTGGCTTAGCTGTATACGCTATCGTTTCCTACTCGAGCGAAACATTACTGATCCTTAAACTTGTTAGGTAAGCTGCAACATGAATGAAAAGACTTGTTTCTCAATGATCATTCAAAATCGTTTAAGTGAATCTGTATCAGTGAAATCTCGCGATATTTAACTAAATTGCTAAGTTTCTGAGGCATGATTAAATTTTATTACACACTCTAGTTTCTAATGTTTGGAAAATGTTTACAGGCTGTGCACATTGATGGGGATGCACGACTTAGAACCATACTTTCCTCGTTCAAAAATGAAGTACTAGAAATCACACCTCTGGCACTCTTACGGCACATATATGAAGTATCAGCCTGGATGCCTGATCTATCTCGATGATTCTACCATCAATTTTTGCCGGCGCATCTCGACTGCACCGGCAACCTAGTTTCCTCGTTAACTTCTATCGCGGAGGCACACTTTTCACCTCGCGAGAAGCTCGAGCCAAGATTTATCCGAGTTTTATTATGTGCGAGCGTCGTCTCGCGTCGAATCGCCTCATTAAATTCCACCGTTTGCAGTTTGCATAATAACCAATAAGAAGCTTATTCCGTCTGGTTGTTTACCACGGCTCGCTTAGGATCTACGGATGTTCAATTAAATGGAACTAACGGTCGTTGGGTTACGGCGCCTCTTGTCGGCCTTAAAGTGCTCGTAATTTTCTTGCCGATCTTAAATGCGACGAGTGCAAGCGATACTTGTAATCAAAATTAATTGGTAATGTGTAATGAAGGTATTTTATTAGAAACAATATCTATTATAAGAAATGTCTATCAATTTTTAAAGATTATTCGTGATAATATTAATCGCGATTTAGAACGTGTCAGACTATGAATAAGATTAATCGAAGGAACGAGAATATAATTTTATATGCATTAATGAATGAAAAAATATTTTGTAGTTTTCTCTATCTCTAATCAAAATTAGTAACTCCATTTTTTTCTAGCAATAAATTTGGCAATACATCTGCGAAATATGCCATAATCTACCGCGTAAGAAGAGAATTATTTTATCTGGTCGTGCTCCGTCGTGTTGTTGCGAACAATCGAGATCTCGTTCTCGTTTCTTACCGTTACATGCAGTCAAGCACACGAGACTTGTGTGCGCACATACAAACGCCTCAAACGCCCACACAGGCATACGAAAAGAATGAAAAAAAAAAGAAAAGAAAAAGAATTTAGTAAAGCGGATACGCGAAGAATATATGTGAGTTCCCGCTTCTTCGTTGCGTATTCGGCCTCTTTTTCGAGCTCTCCCTATATACAGGCATATACGACCGGCTACCATATAAGGACCTATACACAGCCTTGTCGATGCTGACCCACCGTTTGAACGTATCTCTCGAAAGCCTCTCTCGTGATCCCAGGAACGTATCGTCTCGGACCCGAAACTTGAACTCAACGAGCGATCCAAGAAACCGGTTCGTTTTTTATTTTTTATTTTTTTATTAACATTTTCTGTATCTTTACATGCTCAGCACATTTTACATAAAATTGATACTGAAATATTGCAACTCTAAGAAAATTAGAGTGCCACTAAAGATTCAAATGTCTTCACAAATTTTCGATGGATTTATTACCACATAATATCGTTTGTCTTTTCAGTCTTATTCGCGCTTCAGAAGATATTATATTGTCCAGAATTGTCATTTGAAGAATATCGTAGAAAAAAGTCGCACAAAATTGATGACCTTGCACTGTCGGTGAAGTTGCACAATCGTGCCGTGTACCGATAATATGGTTAGTAATGTCCGACGTCCCCGTGACTTCACCCACGTGGAATGCAGACCTTTTCTTACTCTCTGCGTCTCTTTTGAATCTGCAAGTTTATTCGCATATGGGCGAACTTGATGTTATCGTCATTGGCTTTTCAACGAGTTGTTATATGGTACAAATATTACAAAGTATAACTAAACAAAAAAAATTATAATTTATAATTTATATAAGTATAAAATAATTAATGTACGTTAATAGAGTGAATTTTTTCGTATGTAAACGATACAATTAATATACTGAATATGCTGAAATATTAATCTAATCTATTTCCAGATGCACAGGAAATACAATTGTTATGCGTGCAACGCAGAAAGAAAAAAAAGACTGATTTCGTCATAAATTGTAGAACATAACACGTTTAGAAAAAAAGCATGTGGGAGTTAAACGCAAATCGATATCGATCGTAAGCCCACGTAAACGCAATTAGCATTGCGTTCTTTTCTTACATTTTTTCACGTTGAGTCGAGTAAAATTTTAAATCTGCTTGAACGCGCACAATCGTGAATGCTGCTGAGAAGTCTGTTTAGTGAAAGAGGGTGGGCAAAGGGGGCATCTGACGAATGAGTCATTGACAATTTAACACGTAAATGCGTCGCCAGTATTGGTTTCGATATACAAGACGTATGTTGATATAAAAGCGTATGTGTACGCATCGAGACGACGCTACGACATTGATTTCGTGCCACAACTATCAATTATTAGCGGGGCAACGTCTGACTCTGTAATGCCAGACGTTTCTTCCAAAAGTATTGTTTGCTGTTTAAATCAGAAAATATAATGAGTTGAGTCATCTGTAAATCTGAAATATTTTTAACTCGGTTTTTTTTTTTTTTAATTTATTTAATGATTAATGTAAATGTATTGTAACCGTTACATCTGTTCAATCTATATGCACAACTGTAATTTAACTTTGTAATGTTGCAAAGATATGGTCACGTTCTTTGGAGGAAACAGGCGGCGAAAGAACGTGGAGTGTTTATCAGAGTTCCACTTGGTTGTACTGTGCGTCATTATCGTAAATAACGAATGATGGATGCGGATGGAATCAATTGTAGCGTAATATCTTGCATGCGAAGCGTGAAGTAAAAGATTGAGAATATTCAACGCGCATATTCCCAAATTTAATAAATAATACTTCAGCGAATAATGAAATTTTTGACAATTCTGTACGAGTATAGAATTGTCAAAAATTTTATTATTCGCTGAAGTATTATTTATTAAACATCGCTCTGTAATAATTACGCTACCTGCAATCATAAATTAACTATTAAATTTTCACGTATCTCTCACTCTTACAAATTATCTGAGAAATATTTCTTTTATTTCGATAATTAATTGCATGACTTTGACGTTGCTGAAATTTTATGTTGCGAAATTGTGCTTATGGGAAGGAGGTGGGGGAAATGTGACAAGGAAATATACTAGAAGGAAACTGAGACCGGAAGCAACGAGCCACTGCTGTTTCCGTCGCGTGATACATAAATTCGCCGGCTGAGAGTTGCGTGAGTTTGCAGATAAATCAGATTTCTCATGTAATAATTTTCTAAATCTACAATTTCTCTTTTTTTTTTAATTTACAACTATTGAAATTATTATAATTACAATTATTGAATATATAAAATGCTTTATTTCTAACTTGATACGCATTGCTATAGATAATATAAAAAATTGTAGAAGAAATAATTAAAATGAAAAAAAATGTGTGATGTATATTTCAGTTGAGATCTTTGGAATATAAAGAGGGAATTTTTCTCTAAAGAGTATCTGCGAAATCTCAATCGTATTCGGCGAATATATTGGCAAATGTAAAGTGCTATCATATTTTCGCTATATTTGCGATGTATCGTAACAACGTGCAATTCCGACGTTTGTTGTCAATAGCTTCGTTCTCGACTTCAGCTTCGTTGGCATTCAATAGCAGCCACTGTTGTCAGCGAACGGATTGTTGGTGCGGTTTAACAAAGGAAACGTTTGCGCTAACAATTGAAAACTGCGCGGTGCCGTCTCTCGGTGATACATTCGTATTTGTTGGGTGATGCTCTTTGTGCACCTTACGTGGAAATGGTTCTCGTACTAATAACACATGCGGTATCACCCATGTTCCGCTATCTTCCAGGAAGTTAAATCGATTACGTTACGAGCAGGTGCTCGTACATCTTGCACGGACACCTTTTGCATTATTATCATATATGTATATAAAGAAGTTTGTGTACCGTTTATTAAATGTCGATGAAAAATTTAAGGAAAAAATATTACTCTAGTAAAACAAATTTGTATTATTTTCTTAAATGCAGAAGAAAAAGAAACGAGCAATTTTACATAATTTATTCAAAATATTTTATATATTGCGTACTAATATCACAAAACTGTGAATAATGCTATCAATCAACAACGTACTTCAGATTATAGCGTACAATGTTTACACATTGACATTTTTTTAACAGTTCGATAATCTTTTATTCTTTAAGAAAATTTTCGAGTAATAAAATTATAACGTATATTATACATTTATGTATAACACGTATCTGACTATTGTTAACTTGAATACCTGAATGAATCAATAACATAGTATGAATATTTGAAGAATTAAATTTTTTACATTGAAAATACAAACTTTGATTTATTTGAAATCTGTCTCTGAACGAAGGTGATTGATGCAATTATTTCTATTTTACAGATTAAGAAGTACAAGGCTGAATCATGTCGAGTCCGTCGTTGAAGGACCTCCCTAAAGTAGCTCTAGACCTGAAAAGCGAATTGGAAGGTTTCAATCATGGCTGCATGAAGAAAGCTGCTACTGCCGAAAAGAATGTTTTACCTTCTGCTGAAGGTACGTGAATTGCCAGAATATATATATATCTCAGTTAACTTTGCTCATATTTAATTTTTATACGTTAAAACCAGATATCTCATTTAGGTTTTACTTGTATAACATATTAGAAATGTAACGATTATATATTTTTATCTATTAATTTCACAACTAATATATTTGGATTAATTTAATGTATAATTAATGTTATATGTGTTTGTTATTTTTTCTTCTAATTTAAATGATAAATTTGTGATTAATTTAAAAATGATTTAAAACATTTTATCTTTAATTGTACTTAAGCAAGATTAAACGCGTTTAGTATTAAATACGGAGTGTAAAGAGAATATTAAGTTTGCTCATGCAACATGATAAACTAAGGGAAGTAATTTAAGCGCGAAGCTCACCAGTACGGTATTCTGATAAAAACGATAGTAGCTGCAATAAAACTGTGTGAATTGCTGACATAGACGTGCGACAGGAGCGGCAGCATACCGAGTTGATACATGGCGTGGAAACCTTTAAGACAGATCAGTTGAAGCACGCCGACACGAAAGAGAAGATTGTATTGCCTAACGCCAAAGGTATTGCTCATTAAAGATCCGAGAGATTTCTGGAACTTCATTCTCCAGTTCTATGAAGAGTATCTTCTTGGCTTTATCACGGTGGCAGCAAAAACTCAAAATTAACTAACGCTTTCGCTTTTCAAGGAACAATCATCTGCTTTATCTTAAAATAATTTGAAGGAATGAAGGAAAATTTTAATGGTGGCTTTGATGGCATTCTGGGATCATATTGCTTGTCTTTTTCATTAATTTCTTGCATAATTTTGCAAGATAAAATTTAGAACAGATTACAAAAAATAACTTTTGCAATATTTAAATAGGTATTGTTAGATTCATACTCTTATTTTGTATGGATTTCCTTAATGTATTTTGAAATCGATACTTGTTCATCTCTGAAAAGTCAACTTATATAAACTATTCAAAACATATAGCTTCTCATTACTTAAATTTTTAATACGAATTAAAATAATGAAATCAGAATCCTAAATTAAAATCAGATATTCTCTCTCAAGTTGGTCCTTTATATCTGAGTATCGTGATTTCCACTTTATAAGTGCTGCATTTATACTTAATAGTGACTATCTTGGCAAAGGTATTCTTGAATATTTTATTTGTATCTAGCGCAACAAGAAGTTAATTGATATTTAGGAAGAGGGTAAATCCAGGATACAGTTTAAATTAATTCTATATCAATGTAATTCTATATTTAAAAATTATTAAGAAAAACTGTAGTTTCTTGTGATTTTAATTTAAGTTTAAATGTAACGCGTAATTTTGCTTCATAAAAATGCGTAGACGCGAGATATTAATAGCAACTGCCTTATAAAATAAGGACGACAAACGGTACCAATCATTGATTGATTGCTCCGTTTATCGATAGCGCGGCGATCATAAATCGCGCAGTTCTGAATTTATTCTTCGCTGATGCGTTCGAGCTAGCTGGATATAAATCTGTAGCTAGCTAAATAGAACGCTGCATTTCTGATTTGCGATTCTGCTTGCATGTAATTATTTATTGCTATTTCTGAGATCTGATTTGCCTATTTTTAGACGTTGCTGCAGAGAAAACCCAGCAGACGTTGATCGCCGGCATCGAAAAGTTTGACACTGCAAGTCTGAAGCACACCGAGACGCAGGAGAAAAACCCGTTACCCGATAAAGATGGTAACGATATATAAATCAAACTTTCAAATTGATTTATGCACAGAACAATCCAACTCTGTCACCAGATAAACTAGAAGCGAGTAGAAATTTATCTTATAAAATCGTAAATTTTAAGTTTTTTCAAAGTTTGATTTTAAAATGATAGACAATCTTTCCGTTTTATTCTATTTCTACTGTTTGTATTAAAGTCATTACGGAAAGTAAACAAAGTAATAATTTATAACATAATTATCTTACTAAATGATAATAAACCAATGAGATTTTATTCTTCATGTAGCGATCCAGCAAGAAAAGGGGAAGCAACAGCTAATCTCCGGTATTGAGAATTTCGATCCAGCGAAGCTGAAGCATGCGGAAACCCTCGAGAAAAATCCTCTGCCCACCAAAGAAGGTTCGTATGCTGCACATCCTCAATTTATGCTCGTATCCTTTGGAGATAAATATGTCGTTTACCGAGGAAACATTATTTTAGCGATCGACGCCGAGAAGGTAGCCGCTTAGAGAAGCTGCCACACGAAAACGAAGGAAAGGAACGGGAGACGGCGCGACTCGTCGCTTTTTCCATTTTCTATATCCGTGACATTTTATAATAATTATTCATACATTGCCAAGGAAAAAAAGCGCGAATGCAAAGTGTGTTAGTCGTAATGCTATGAGTATACTTATCTTATCGCCGTTTTTCGGCGTTCTTTTGGCGAGATCAAAAGATACTTGATCCAAAACATTCAGTTTGAATCAAGTAGTCGATGACGATACTGTCGTTTGTCATATTTTTTGATACCAAGCCATTTCGAGAGACAATTTGGTAATAATTAGGTAATGATAAAAAATAAGAACAGACTTAAAATTCTTGTCTCATTGTAAGTTATCTTTAACTTACCTTCTCGCTACATTTACTCGTTTTATTGCTGAACACACGACAAATACATTATATTATCTGAACAGTTGCCTATATACCTATATTAGGCTGCTTAGAGAGAGAAAGACTTATGGCAAGAAAAAAATTAGTAAATGTGGCGAGTTAGAAATTCGTTCTACGAAACAGGGACGAGAGTCCAACTTGACAGATTGTGGAATACTGCACGGAATCGCCATCTCGCCGAAGAATGTTTTTTTACACCGAGAACTGCATGCGCGAGTATATTCGTTATTTTCGATATAACAGGCAAAATTGTCGGTGATATTGCATTTGATGCGTTACAGCAGACATCGCAGAAGTAAACACATACACAGTGGTCGATCTTATATTTATGTATTGTAAAAATCATATTTTGTATAAACGGGCTATTGTACTTTTTTAATATTTCGTATACATCGCATTGTCATTTCGACGAAATTATTACGAAGAATAAAAAAAAGTAATTTGTACAAAAGCGGCGTCTGCTTCTTTGGCCCTAATTAAATTTTACTAGCTTAAAAAAAATTTATTTGTTTTTTATCCATACATAAAGGCAATGGGAATTGTATTGCGTTATATTTATAATTACAATTAGCACTAATTGTAAATCTAATTATTTGTTTTTATTTGTCATGTATAAATAATAAGTTAAGAATCGAAAGCTGGCCGCATTTAATATTGAATTCAAGATGCGACATTATTATTAGAATTATAATAATTTTCTTTTTTACAGTAATTTACAATCTGATATGTGATAATCTGCAAAATCAAGCTGATCTATAGATAGCTTAATATAATGGATTTACATAATAATCAGTGTCAATTAAATGCGCAATTGTTTATAAAAGGCTTTACAAAAAGATTGAAAAATCTATTTCTTTATTTCGTTGAATATTTATAGATCATCCTATAATATTGCTTTTTGAAACCTATAGAGAGAGATAAATATTCGGAGAAGGATTAATTAATAACATAATTAAATGGCATTGAAATATTTGTAAGCTAAGAATTAAATCGAAATTTTTAGAATGAAGCAAGAATCAAAAGTCAAATTGAAATTTGGCGCCTATCTGTTTATGTATCAAAATGGAAGTCGTAAAGTGACAACTTTAAAATCACGCGATTGGTTAGTGATGATTGGCCAATGAGTCCGTTTGAAGCCGTCTATCATATTCGGACGTGTTTGTCTATTACTAAAAAATTTTTCTGCACTATTGCTAATGTAATTATTAGACTTTGTGTTATACATTATTAGATCTTCGATTCTACTTTTATACTTTTGAAAGCTTGCTTTAATTCATCGAGAAATAGTCGTATCGCTTCCTCGGCCAATCGCAATGAGATATATCGGTTCACAAGTCGCTTGCGATTTATCGTTCTCGATATGGAATTTTCCTTCGTGTTGTTAAATCACAGTGCTGAGACTGCTGAGAAATCTTAAATATAAGACGAACGATATATGAATATCGTCCCGAGACCTGAATACAATATTTCGAGCACCGTAAGCGAATTTTGCCGCAAGCGCAATCTAATTGAGAACTTTTATTGGTGGCACCGCGTCTACTTTTTGACACCACTGGCATGCCTGGCATGATCGTTAATTGGTTGTTGTATCCAATCGTGCCATTGTGACGTCATAAAGGAAAAACAAGCAGGTAAGAGAGGGAGGTGAAGATATTACGCATACTCGTATTTGAAAAGTCGAATGGCCGTTGCTTCGCGAGTTTCACGAGGTTGTTGTACCGAAGGACTAGATGAAAAGGAGAATAAGGTAAATATTTTTCCCTCCTTTCTTCCTCATGGGTTTTTCTCGCAAGAGTTTTTCCTTGACTATCACGAGGAAGTCAGCCTCTTCTTTCAGGGAAAGCAATTCTACGCTTCACGTGATCAATTATTTCAAGCCCTTTTCATCTTCATTTTAGTCTCTCGTTCGATCGCAAGTATCCGTTCGATCTTGTGAAGATGCCGAAGGTCAAGAAAATTGACCGGTCGATCTATTCTTGATGTCTTACTGTTCAATTACTTGGAATCTGTGCTAATTTATGATTGCGTTTTTTATCTCTGTTCTACACTCTGTTCACGAAAGCACAATAACATGGCCATGCTGTGAAATTTTTTCGTCGGATCTCCATGTACTTCGCGTTGCTAGGTGGATATTCTAGACTGAATCTTCTCGTAAAGAATGATTTTTTGTTCCTTTTTTTAAATCGTTTTTAGAATTTGTATTAGATCAGTGCTTTACTGGAATGCAGAAGGTTTGCTTTCATTTTGAGGAGATGAAAACAAACCTTTTATGTTTTTTATGCCAATTTCTTGTGCCTTAGACCATTTGTATCAATGCTGATTGACTTTATCTGAGTTACTTTCTATCCTTTTCTAATTCTAAGAATTAGCAATTGTAAAATTTTATTTCATTGGTAGACGAATTGCATTTTGTGCAAATGCAACTCTGCTGTCCAGTTCATGAATTAAAAAACTTGTTTCAAGTTAAATCAAGAAATTGATTACATTTGTGCAAAGCAAGATTGTGGCCTTAATTATATATCACAGATTTCTTAAGGTTCCTCATTTTATAAGATAAAATATTTAGGCAAGTTTTTTTTTAATTCTTGGTTTAATGCACATTATTCTTCCAACAACAAAGTTACATTGGTGTATAATGTGATTGATCAATCAACCCTGATAAAAGAACTGATAGAAAATGATAGAGAGGTTCTCTAATTCAAAACAATAGAATTCTATTGTTTCAGGTTCAGAAACCTGAAACAATAGAATTCTATTGTTTTGAATTAGAGAACCTCTCTATCGTTTTCTATCTGTTTTTTTATCAGAAAACAAATGAAAAAATTTGCTTTTTATTCTTTATGTATAATTACAAGATGGATAGCTTTTTTATTTATTATTTATCAATTATTCTTACTACTAATATTGTTTTATAAACTTTAATAGAAAATAAATTATAAATACAAAGTTTATCACTAAAATACAAGAAAACTAGAAGTATAATATTCAAATTATATTTGTCACAATTAATTTTCTTTGATGATTCATATAAATATTCCCTTTTTAGGAAATAAAAGGAACAAGTTCTCACTGAATTGAGACCTATCCCATGATTAGAGCATGAAAAAGAATAGTTAAAACTAATGTTCTAAAACACATATAAGAGGTAGTGTGAAGATAAAATGTTAAAATGTTTAGTTATAAAAGAATTAGATATTTTGTTAGCCAGATGTGTGTTTCTAGTGACAAATTGAATGACAATGTCAACTAAAGGAATATCGAAGCGGACACAGGAGCCTGTGGATCAATGGCTGGCAAAGGAAGGTTACTTTAGGAAACCTACTCCTAGAGATCCAACCTGCTTGTTCAGGTCAATTAGTGAACAAGTATATCATACACAACATTATCATCTACGAGTTAGAAAAGAGTGCACAGAATTTATGAGGAAGAAAAGACACTTGTTCAAGGATGTAAGCATCTATATAGTTGTTCATTTTCGTATCAAGAGAATTGACGCTTATTTTTCTGTTTTCTTCTTTTTTATAGTCTGTATCGATGTCATTTGATTACTATCTTAAAGAAATGCAGTATTTTACCGAATGGGGAGGTGTGATCGAAATTCAAGCCATGTCATTGTTGTATAAAAGAGACATAATTATATTCTGTGGAGAGAAGCAGATATGTGAAAACATTACTAATAATGGCTTTAAAAAAGGTGTTATGTTGCTTTGTCACACAGAACCAAAACAATATGAACCTGTTTATCCAATGGCTTTTGTGCAATCAGCTGCATACTGTCAATGTATGTAGGCATTTCCCATTGATGCAAGCTACTATAATATAGACGAGTTTTCCCATGTAGACAAATTTTTTTCAAAATTTATGATCTTTTTCTTTTTTTGATAGCCATTGTGTATGAGGTTGTATACAAGTATATGTTTCAAATACCTAACATAAAGACTGTTGCGGATAAAATGCTACATAATCGAACTCCTGCACTTAGACATGACAAATTTTTCCAAAAGGGAAATCTTGACATTAGAGAGTAAGTTATCTAATCAGATCTCGAAGCATAACGCTCATTACGAGAATTATGATTTAAACATTTAAGTTTTTGAATATTAAAAATAGATTGTTTTTGAAAAATTAAGTTAATTATATTTTTGTAGGCAATTGATTGAAGATTTATACAAAAAAGTAAAAAATGAACATAATGACACAGACGAAGTTCAATCCGATTGGAAGGGAGCACCACTTATTCCTTATAAAGTTGCAAAAGCGCTAGCTCCTGACTATTATCGCAATATAGAGTTAGACATATGGCATGAATTAAAACGAGGTATAATTTAAGAATTAAAAAAAAATTTTTTTTTTTTAGCAAGAGTGAGACCTTTAAAAATAAAATTATTTGTATGCATAGAGGTAAAATCTGCAGGCTGGAACAGATACAACAGTAATGAGCTTCAAGTCGGCGGCAAATGTCTGATACAGATTAGTATAAATGATTTAGAGCAATGTGATAGAAATAACAACAATAATATGTGTTTTAATTTGCCAAAATGTACTAATGAGATCAACAATAGAATTGAGCAACAAAAATTGAAGCAAGGGCCTCTTTGGCTTCATGGTTACATACAAGAAATGAGCACAGAAAAGGATCCAGTGCTAGTCTTTATCAAAGATCTGGGAGAGAAAAAATTTGTTCCATACGATGCTCTGAAGCCATTACCTTTAGTAAAAAAAAGTAGGCCAAAAAGTTGGACACCTATTGATAGAAATCATTTGGTTACTTCAGATTCAGGTTCGTTTATTAGTATTATTATTTCTTTACTTGGAAAAATGGACTTTATATTTATATTTTATATTTAATTAGGTCGACGATGGAAAAAATCATATAATTCTTTCCCTCGAAAGAGAAAAGACCATACCATAACGAATGAAACGCGAAATATAAAAAAGAATGTATTGACAGATAATGATAGTAATAATAACGTTGATAATGTTAATATAAATAATGAAACTGGATTTGACGAACATCACCATGAACTTCCGTATGTATCTATAAGACTGTATTGTCTACATTTTATCTTATTATAGATAATATCTTTTTACATTTTTGTAATAAACTAGATTTTTTATAAATATGTTGATTTTGATTTCAGTAAAGTAGACAAAAATCTAACGTTAGAAAATCATTCTGTAGAAGATTCTTCTAGTCTTGTGACAAACGTAAGTAAACATGTTGACTTTATATTTGAACTATAAAAATGCTTACAGCCTTTTTTTTGTAGGAAGAGGCTAATACCTTACCTGTGACTACATCTGACAATCATTCCCATTCACAATCCGTAATGTCAAGTAATGTAACGCAGGAAACAGCAGAATGCAAAAAACCTGATTTAGTGTTTAGAAGAATGAACAATACTCCAAGAAATAAGACTGCAATAAAATCTAATAATTTTGGTAATAGTCTTCAGAAGTCAACCTCGAAACCGAAAGTATCAAATGAGAATTATTGTTCGCCTTACAATGGTAATTTCTAAATAAATATGTTATATACATTATAATTTTAAATACTTATAAATTTTTTAAATATCTGGAATACTAACTAGTCTTTTAAATATTTGTTTTGCTTCTCAAGTTGAATTAAAGAAAGAACGTATGTATTAATAATAATAATAATATTAGCTAAAATAATAAAATTGAAATTGTTAATTGATTTTTAACAAATTTAAAATATCGTTAATACTATAACAAATTGTCAAATCATATATAATCTCACCAAGTAATGAATTCATATTACAAATCAAAATAATTTACTTGCAATTGGATGTGAAATTTCAATCTTTCAAAGTTTATCGAAATTTGTGTACTGAGCTGCCATCATTATATTGATTGCAGGTAATTCACAAATAAATATGTGTGGCAATCCAAATATATCTTATGTTACTTCAGAAAACGCGTATTCTTATCCGTATATGTCGGGTAATTTCTCGGTAACTGGGGAACACGGTCCGAACCAAGTAGATCGTATGTATCTAATGACATGATATAATACTATTGATGTGTGTAATGATGTACATAAATAATGTTCTCCTTTTATTTTTATTTTCAGATTCATTTACATCGAATTCCTTTTATAATTTACCTTTGGAGGTACGTATAGTAAATGGAAAAGTATAATTTATCATGACCATTAAATATATAATTTTTCGCACAGGACGCTTACCGCACTTTAAATCCAACTTATTACGGAATAATGTATGGGCCCAATCATCAAGCCATGCCATCTTTAAGTGCACCATCGAATATCCGTAAGAAGAATAAAAATCCATATAAAAAATCGATAATGAAACTCGTATTACAATATATAATTTTTTAAATAGATGGTCCGTATGTGCAAGAGGAAGTGGATCATCTTGTTAACGACTTGCAAAATTGTTCGTTAGCATCTAATGAGGGGGCAAATGCCAGTGCAGAGATTTCAAACTCAATGCATTTGAACGGTATGCAAAATGCAAAACAGCCAAAGCAGGGATCAAAAAATTCGAGCGGAAAAGATTCCATGTATCAGTTTCATCAGAAAGGAAAGCAAACTGGAACTGTTAAAGGTAATAACGATGTAATTTAATATATAAATATTTTAAGGGGTGAATTTAAAGTCTAAAACAAAAATGTTATTTAATTTTAAATTTTACTTTTAAATTAGAATATTCATTGCTTTAGCTAATTTTTTGATTTTGTTTTATTATTTCTTATTATTAATTTATTAATTCATAACTTTTTTATAACTATAGCTTTTTTCTGTTATCTCGTGTTTTTAATTTACCATTTCTTTGGATTCGACTGTTGTGAATTTGAATACAACTTTTTTCGTCTTTAAAATTACTGGATTTTATTTTATCTCTAAAAGATTTTAAATGAATAAATGTTAAATTGGACATAACGTTTTGATGGCACTTATTATGATAAAATTTTGAAATTTTTAATCGGCACATAATCTTTGTTTTATATATTACTTTACAAAATTTAATTCTAAACTGCATGTACGCTTTTTTTATACGTGTGCATCACTGTTATGAATATGAAGGGGATTCAAGAGTAAGTCAAAAGATATAAATATGAAAAAAAACTTGACTAATTACATGAATAATATATTCTCTTACTGCACATGCATCCTTCGTATGCAGCTTCGCAAAAATTTGCAAAAGCTATGAAAAAATAATGTATTTTAAACTTTTTTTTTTTTTAAGGTAACAAGATACGAAATCGTCAACAAAATGCAGCGTATATACAGTACTCTGGTCATCAGTACAGTGCAACGATGCCAAATGGTTCTATGAATTCGTATGACGCGCGAAGACACGATATACATATGCTACAATTACAACATCATTGGGATCCGATATCGTCTCAAATAGCGCCTATGGTAGCTGGTCCCACAAATGGTTATGTATTGCCGCAATATACAACTCCGAATCAGATGCACCCGTATCACGAGCTTCCACCACAGTACATGAACGAAGGAAATTCAGGAAATCCCTCGTATTACTTGGGAAATGGTAGTTATATGCCCATGCCATATTTATCGCCTCAGCACGTCGACACAGTTGTGGAGAATGGAGCTGTAGCTCCATCGTACCCACAGCATTTCTATACCACGAACGAGGCTTACCAATCAAGTCATTCGTCAACAAACGGCCAATCAATGATGTACTCACAACCGATAATATATCCGCAGTCGATGCAATATCACCCTGTACCGCCGCCGCCGTCACACATGCAAGAACAATGGAGCCCGACATTGGAACCTCAGCCTTCCTATATTCTTCAATGTGTAGGTCCTACTTCAGGTTCAGCTCCGATCATAGAACCATCCGCTAACGGACAATGTGCCATTCCGAAAGGCACTTCACTGTAGATTACACATTCTGAAGACTGATGGTCATAAGATCAAATTTATACTGAGGTAACAATTAAAAATAGTATTAATGAAGTGTGTTCCATTCGTTGAAAATAATATCCCGAAGATTAATAGTAGTTATAAAATAAATAAAATTTATCGCAATAAAAATAAGAATAATGATATATTAAAAATGACTATAGTAGCGATAAGAGAGAGAACCACAGAAAATTTAGCTATTCTGAAAGATAAGAGCAACTGTGGAGCAAAGTACATGTTTACTACTTGTGATTCTTCTTATTAGAAGTCGACGAGTTCGTTTCCTGTTTAATTTTCCAAAATTCCTGTGTCATATACAAAGCTCTATTATACAAAGTATTAAAATGTAATCTTGCATCTTCGTGAGCTGTGTATGCAAATTTATATAATACATTATAGATTGACGTAAGAGAGACCTTACACAGCTTTGACACAGCTAATCTATACCAATGTTAAACAATTTAAACAGACACTTGAGACTTTTATAGACTTAGTTTAAAAGAAAAAGATTGTGCGTATGTGAGACTGAAATTTATCTCGAGTCTCAACATTATCCTAATGCAATTATAAAGTTTCTTCATAAAAAAAAATTACAGAATAATGTAATGGCAAATGCATAAATTGATAACATTCCTATTTTGCCTCTTGCAAAAATATTCCACATTTGGTTAACGATGTTTCTCGATATTTTAAATCATTGAAAATTATCTTTATTAATAATTATAATTATTCGATATATTTCTTATTGAATAAAATACCGACAAATATCGTAAACGAAATGACTAACATCTTCATTGGAATAAATTATGTATTTATCTCTATTGGAATTATTATTAAGTCTTATTAATAGTTATCAAGCCTTAACAATTATATCAAACCTCGCTCATTATTTTCGAACTGATATATAAATATATATATATATATATATATATATATATATATATATATATATATATATATATATATATATATATATATATATATATCTCAAAAAATATCCGGGCTTACTCTACAAATATTTAAGAATCAATATATAGCATAAGAGTTAAGATCTTATAATCCGTTAAATAATATTAAGTTTACTTAAGTTTCTCAACATTTATACAATTTTTTACTTAACATTAACCTTTATACAACTTTTGCTAAAACCTTTTGCGAATAAATGATATAGAAAGATTTAATTGTCCCACTTTATTTGTAGTTTCCTTAAATTTCTTTCAAGCAAACACTTTTCCTTTACTATATTTTTCTTTTGCTTGTAACTTAGCCTTTCTGGTTTTGTATTTTAAATAAGATAGAGAGTCTAAAAGTTTTTTTAAGGGCTTAATCCAGATTATTATATAATTGAATTTAATAAATTATGACACAGAATTCGCCTGTCTTTACGATTGTCACTGAATAAATCGAAGTGACTTTGACACAAACGCGAGCACGTCGATGTTTTATCTGAAGTTTTTAAAAAACTTTCAGAAGAGCATAATGCAATCTCTTAGACATTTATTATGCAACTTGTACAAAAGGAAGCCACAGTTTATCAAGATTTTTTAAATCAAAACTATTCTCACAATAGTTTACAAGAACACCGCGCATAATAGATAAAATCTACGTATATATTGTAAACTTTTGACTTGTATAAATATTAAAATAAAAAATTGGTATGGACAAACGTGATTCAGTTAATCGTCAACGAAACGGGACACTCTTACATATGCATATATATTTCATAGAAATTCTAATATCGAACCGTACAATAATCTCCCCCATGTAAGATATACATACAAAAAAGAAAATTTTATCTCTACGATACATCTTAAAAGCGGTAAAGTTTACGTAAACTCGCTATTACAGGGCTTGGTTTTGATTTTAATTGGCGGAATTCTACGCTCGTATATCATACAACGTGCTAACGCTAGAGGCACTCTAACAACTGAGATTTCACAAGGTAATCAAGAAAAGGTCCAGTGTGATACACGAAGCTTAAGGTTAAACTATTTACACGTATATTACACTTGATCTTCACTATTTACAATCGAAAATCTCAGGTGGACATACTCGTGAATCTTTTGTCATATCATTGATACAACAAAACAAAACAAAAAAAAAGAAAGACAAATGGAATGATAAGATCCTATTCTTCGTAACGTTACGTACAGTATCGTTAAACATCCTTCGGAAGTGCAACTTACAAGGAAATATTTATATTCGTGCTGTTATATACTTGGTGTATAAGATCAAAACCTATTTGGTATTAAAGGTCTGAAAATCCTTCAAGTTTTATCGCGTAGTACATAATGATAATTTTCATTGCATCCTCGCGAGATCCCCGCGTTTCTACGAGAATCTCTTCATTGCACACATTTACATAGTATGACATGATATTATATTAGATTCGCGTATTATTGGTGTCTCAAGTGTGTGCGAGTCCCTTTAGATATAAGTGCATCAATTGTATAATCTAATCTGTACATTCGCAACACAGTTCAAATACACAATAATATTAACATATTTAATATTGGACTAATAAAAACAGGGATGCGCTGAAAGATCTCGCAATAAAAAAATCAATGATTTCGAGCGAATGAGATGACAGTGAGAAATTTCCACTTGATAACCAACACTTTTTTCTGAGATCACTTTGAGGAGTAAAAAAAACCAATCTGTTGAAATGTTAGTTTAGAGGAGAAAATAAGGATTAGATCAATTAAACATTAATAGATACTTATGCGAGGGAGGAAAACATAGATGACGCTGCAACGCGTTTCTCAGAAATTTTATTTCCGCTTAATCCATGAAAAAGAGAAATCATTTCACCATAGTTCTCATATATTCCACTTCATTCAGTCACTATTTATATACGATAAAGGTATTACAGTAATTTGCTATGTACGAATTAATCTTTAGCTACTTCCACATCAGATCTGAATCATAGGCGTTATGCTATAGAACCTGGATATCAGCTCTGATTTGAAAACAACTTCTCTCTATATAAGTCCATATTAAATATATTTTACAATAATATTATCATTGTACATGAACAACGTATGCTCTACACCTCGCGTTGCTTATCGCTAATTAACCAGCGCAATGACAAGATTTTTATATTACTCGACAAAAACAGAATAAAATTTAAAATATATAAATATAATATACATTCTACATATAGAACACCATAAAAGAACATCTGTTGTAATCATCAGGTTAAAGAAAAATTGATCTGGCGATCAAGCCTTACAAGTGATACTTGAAGGTATTAATAGTAATAAAGCAGAAAGAAACAGCACGAAGAGTCAAAATTGATTTAAAAACTGTCTAAACAGTTAAAATCAAATATATTATAAGATCAAATTACATCGACAATTAACGCTAAATCAATAATTGAGATTATTATAATCTTCTCAGGGTACTATAATAAAGTCAGGAGCATAGACTTTTGCGCATTTAATGCATAATATATAAAAGAATTTACCAATCAGTCCTTTATCTCTATCCTAAAAAGGGAAGTAAAGGATTCCAATTAGTAAATTTTTTTATGTTATGTAAAAATCCATATTCCCAGCTTAATATAGATTATAATCGTTTTGGAATTTTTTTCTATGAAAATATAGCGGAAGAGAGAGAGAGAGAGAGAGAGAGAGAGAGAGAGAGAGAGAAAATGAGTCCATTTCAACGCTAATTCATGCTAACGTAGGCTCTACAGCATTTTGTTATATTTTTCAGAAAGCTGCGTTACCTCTAAAGATGACAAAATAAAAGCGGAACTTTAATGCGCTGGTTGAAGCAACGATCGACAAGAAGGTGTTAATTAGTTAAAATAGACGAGGGGGACTGGATTTGTGTGACCCCAATATGTGCGCCGCCTTGGTACCTCCTACAGTAAAAGAAATTTCATGTTAATATCGCTCATAAATTGCTTATTATATGCTAAATGTAATTTCATATGGTTCGAAGGAAGATAATATTTGATTTACAAATTGTACATTTAAAAAAACTCAGCAATCTCAAAGGGATCACAGATTGCGAGATACTTACATAAAAGTAGTGGTAAAACAGGCGAAGGGAGGTTATTCCTTGTTTTCCTCGGTAGTAACAGTGTTGGAGGGATTCTGGGACTCCGATGATGATGATGATGATAAAGGCGGCGCTTCTGCTGCTGTGTCTGTCGCATCTTGACTCGAGTCCGAGCTGTCCTTCATTTCCTCCTGCTTCTTTTCTTCACTAGGAGCAGTGCTCTTAGTTTCATCCATCACGTTCTCTGACTCCTCCGTCACTTTCTCGTCCTTGGAATTTGCATCGGCCACTTTCTCAGCATCTTTACTATCTTTACTGTCTACGCCCTCTGCGTTTTTGTCTTCGTTTTGTATCACCTTGCCCTCTTTCTCCTCTTTCTCCTCCTTCTCCTCATCTATCTCCATCTTTGTAGACTCATCTTCCGTGTGCTTTTCGCTTTTGTTATTGGACGTTTCTTCGTCCGTGTTGTTCTCATTGTTCTTCTCCTGCCTCTTAGGACGTCCACGTCCGCGACCACCACCGCCGCCGCCCCGCGTCGATGTTTCCCTCTTCTCTTTCTTAGGTGGCGATGGTACTGGCGTTGTCGAAGTTAGGCCTCTGGCTGAACTGCGAGTGCGTCTTCTGCCTTCTACCTCAACGACGGGTTTGTTCATGCCCTGTAAATGTTTTGAAATCAACAATCAAGTGCTTCTGCATCAAGGAAACACAACTTTAAGATTCATGTCAAATGATTTTTTTTTTTCCTTGAAAAGCCTACAGTGCCTACAAGTTGCCATTAGCAAGACACAGTATTTTATAATATACTCCATCATTACCGTAGCTCAAATTATAATTTCATTCTAATTAACATTTGTCGATTTCTAACATCAGATAATTAGCAATTTGTAATTGGCGCCTACGCAACGATTGGTTTCTCGTGCCACGCCGAGGGCGCTTATTTCCCTTCTCGCTGTCCCCACCTCAACCAATTGACTTCCCCCACTCCTGACGTCGTGTAACGCTCACGTACGCAGCAGCAGCAGGCAAAATCTACGACGGAGAGACTAAAACGGAGGGAAATAAGCAAGGACGAGGGGAGGGGAGAAAGAGGTGGGGACCTTGACCAGTGAGACCTCGACGAAGATTTTTGGAACGTACGATAAGCCGGTTTGATCCAATCCGAGAAAAGATTTTTCCTGCTTTAGATAATCGCCGCGAGCCGCGACGAGACGCACCTTTATGATCGCCTCGCCTTCCTGAGCGGTCCTCTCGAGAGTAGAAAGCCTCTTGCTGCCGCTTCGTTTGTTTTTCGTCGGAGTCGGTTTCTCCTCCGTCGACTGTTCCTGTAAAAATCAAACTTCCTATTCATCTGCTCTCCTACACGAATACATATCTTGCGCACACGTACGGCCGCGCGCACGCGCATGCAGCGTCGACGAGAGTGTGCGTGCGTGCATGTATCCATATTTCTCCTTGTGAGAAGCGTACCATACGTCTGTTACGGAGTCGCACGCGCGCGCGCGCGCTTGTCGATGTCTCGAGATTGTTCGAGAGTTGGAAGCCGTGCAGAAAGAGCGTGGATGAGCGACGAGTGCACGGCACCACGCGACATGACACGATAATCACGACGCTCGACGCGATAAGATTATCGCGTCGAAGACCGTTGAACCGTGGTCGGCCGAACGCCACGACGTTTAAGTTTCCCGCCATTTTGCACCCGTCCGCCCGCCCGCCCGCATCGTCGCCAACATCTACGCCTCGCGCGCGCGGCTTCTGTCCGTCGTCGACGGCGCGGTGGCGTCTCACGAACGTGGACGCGGCGTCGCCGCCGACGACGGCCATCGCGTGATACGTCGCCGCGGCCACGTTCCTGGCGCGACGCCGCGAGCTATGGTAATTTCCCGCCTTTTCGCGCGGCACCGAGATGTACAGCGTGCGAACGAATGAGAGTGAGAGAGACAGAGAGATGGAGTGGCGGCGACGGCAGTGGTCCTCCCCGGTCGCTCAAAAAAAAAACATCCACCATCTTTGGCGATGATGGGAGAGGATGTGCGTATATACGTACGGCGCAGCTACGAAAAATTCACGTCGGAGGAAAGGAAGGCAGCAGGCAGAGGCAGGCATATAGGACGGACGGACGGATGGATGGATGGATGGATGGATAGATGGATGGATGGACGGGCGGGCAAGCGAGCGACCGGTCGGTTGGCGCGGAGGTGTGCGGCGCCGTGCCCGACAGACGCGGCACAGGCTTACCACATGGCGCGATCGCGTCGTCACGACGCGGCGCAACGTTGGTCGGTCGACGCTCACCCGGGGCCCCGGGAGTACGCGCGGAAGGACGAAGAAGCGTCCCCGCGGCCGTGATATTCGGCGGGGGAGGGGAGCTCACCGCCGCTCGCACACGCCGCTCACGGCATGAAAACTCGGCTTGACGAAGGTGTTTCTGACGTGCCCGCCGGCTCGCTTACCTTGGACGCATCCTCGATGTTGTTGTCGCTCTTGGTCTCCGTCTTGGCGTCGGACATCTCTTTGCGTGCGAATCACTCAAAAACACTGGGAAATCCACGATTCCACGACGAGAATTCGCGCTGCGCCCGGTCGCACTGTTTATACGATGAGGAAAGATGGCGGTTAGCGTGGGTCACGTGACACCTCGTCAAACCTCAGAGCGGGAGTTCGGCGCGCCTCCCCGCGTCGCCTCTCCCAACTACGCGCGTAGCGACGCACACGCGACTCCGTGATCTCGCTGGCGGGATTCTACGCTGCGTCTCGTGTCGATCTTTTTTCTTTATTAACGTAAAAAAACGAAGCTCGATTCACGCCATTAGTAATGCGATTCTACGTAGTACATACCTTCCAATCTCGTGTACAAAAGAAAATCAAACATAATTTCCTATGTATCTTTTGTTTTTTATTTCGTAGAATCGCACCCACTTACTGCCGTACTTCAACACGAGCAATGTTCTCTTTACAATAATTAAAAATGTAATTGCAGTGTTAAATGCCGCCGCAGAATTTAAAGCCGGTATAATTTTGATGAAGATTCTCGCCAGCAACTTAAAAAATAATTTTTACGAACCAATATTGAATTGTAATTAACATTACCTCGCATATTTATTTTACCTACCTGATTCAAAAAACATTCTATATTGTTTACTCATACGTTGTTTAATCACAGTCGACATGGGTTTGTAAGATAATCGTTTCAGGATTTTTTAATTATATATGCTGCTTTAAAGATGAAAATTTGTATACTTCTTTGCATATTATGAAACATATAAATATTAAAATTTATATAAGAATCATATATATATGTATATGTATATATATATATATATATATATATATATATATATATGTATAATACATACACATACTTATGGTTTCCCTAAAGAAAATTTTATTTCAGAATTTTTATACGAATTGGAACACTTCAGAAATAAATATTGAAAAAATCTATATTTTTGAGTATTTTTCATATATGTGAATTCTAAATATCCTAAGATTTGTAAGAAATTTGAGAAATTTTCTAAAAAGTTATAAAATTATATAAAAATTCTAAAATTTACATAAAAATTGTGAAAAATAAATAGAAAAAATTAAAAAGAAAAATTTCACTGGGATTATAAAATGATCCTCAGAATTTTTCATATAAATTTTTCAAACTTTTTATTATGTACATTTCAGAATTTCTATATAAAACTTTATATTTAAAAGCTTTTTAGAAAATTTCTCAGATTTTTTATATGAATCTTAGACCATCTCATTATTTACATGTATGAAATATTCTGAGAAAAGATGTATATTTTCTCAATATTTCTGAAAAGTGTTCCAATACGTATAAAAATTCAGAAAAAAATTTTATTAGAGTTAATATAAATAAGATCTGCAATATTTGTTGCTTAGAATCTAAATAAAACGAAATATGATATAAATACCTATTTTTCGTTTTCTTTCTCATAATTATACTGATGTGTCCGATCTTAAATGTCTTTTAATCTCCGCGTACTCTACTCTATAAAATAGAAATTATCAGAAAAAATTGTTCTGCTATTAGTGTTCTTTAAATTTTAACAATGAAGCATTAGTGCGTTGGCATTCTTCGAAACCAGAATCTTGCTCTAAAATCGTCGCTGCATGTCAAAAACGCAGGAGCTGTCGGTGAATGCACGATCATTCTCACAGGACCGTTGTGACCTAAAGACAGTAACTGCTTTCTTGATGCGTTCCGAGAATTCCAAGCGCACAATGAAGTAGTGGCTTCATCAGGAAACATTACATAATCTTCGGTATGATTAAAAATAGCCTGTGCCTTATGTTCTTGTTTACCTGTAGAAAGTCATATAGTAAGTCGTATATTCGCAACTGTGTTATTGTAAAGTTAATGCAGCATACCACACCAAGCATATTCCAAATATTCTAAACGCATTTATAGTCTTTTACCTGTAGTTCCAGCACCTGTATATGCTATTAGACATCTGCTAGTCGATAATTCCCATAATTTTATCAAGGAATCTTTCCCTGAGGACAATAAATACTGGAATCCAAAATTGTATGATTAATCATTACTTAGAAATAAGTTGATAAATTTTCACAGTAATTTACATAAAAATTTTGTGCAGCGTTACTGCTAGAAATACTACCTTGCCATTCCTCGTAAAGATCACCGAGCATACTTCATAACCGTCGTGTGCTTTTGCAAAGGTGTTCACACATCGATTCGACACGCCATCCCAAAGTTTGATACTACCATCTTTTCCCGCCGATGCGTAAGTCTTTGCATCTGGCGAGTACTTGATACTCGTTATCCCGGCTGTATGTTGATGACTTGGTATACTGCACACAAAGCACTGTGCGGTATTGACATCGTACAATCTAACTACCGGATGATTAGTTCCAACTATGAGAAAATCTCCGGTTGGATGGAAAGACAGACATCGAATTTGATCCGCGTCTGTGATAGTTCTGAATGCCTTCTTGACGCTGGCTTTACTAAAATCGAACAATTTTACAGAGAAATCACGACTGCCGGACACAAGTATAGGCTCTCTAGGATGAAACTCCAAACAGGTTACTTCCTCCAAGTGATCATATAAAGTTCTTATAACTGGATGACCTCCAGTTTGATCTCCAGGTGCAATCTCTTCTGGTGCAGACTTGGCCAGCATTCTGTCCACATCTAAGATCTTGATAGAGGCATCTACAGAGCCAGTAGCTATCAACTGACCATCAGATGAAAAAGCTCCAGCCCTACAGTTTCCTTTATGAGATGTGACATATGCTGTTTCATATTGTGCAGGTTCTGGAGCTTGAGTCTGAGTTTCCGTTTCAAATTCTAGATCTAATCCAGGACCTAAAGTGTTGTCAAAACTCGATGCAAATGTAGATATGCTAGTGCTATTATCTTTCTTGGAACGATCTGGCTCATGGGCAGCCCCAATCAACATCAAATGGAGTAATCGATCTGAGGGTGGACATGGCGGTTCTGCCTGTATTACATTAGATAACTGCACGGCTAGTGTCTGATGACCATCGTAGAACAGCTGACTGAAATATTCAATATGATTTACTTGTTAATCCATTACATATATTTTACTTTTGTTATCTATTGATGAAGCTACAGATTACACCTGCGATTTGGCGTTTACGTAAAAATCGCGTTTTATACAAGAATATTAACAGCGAAATTCAAGAAAGTACTTGCGAAAGAAACTATTATAAACAACCTGATCATCAATCTGTAAAGCAATTCTCTGCTCTTGATGATGTTCTTCGGATCCGCTTCCGGTTCCTTCATCGCGCCCTGGCCTGCTGTATTTCCTGGAGGTGACTGAATGTTGCCGAGTTTTATTGGAATCGCTAAAAACACCGTAAATCGCCCATCAACCGATGACTCCGGTTCTTTTGTTAGGTTATGTCGCGTTGTTGTGACCTACTCGCTTGATGATCACGTTTACGCTCATACTCTGTCTGCGTTTGATTGGTGGTTCTGGCGGACGCGGCCAATCCGTGCGCGTCGTTGTCGGCAGTGTTCCACGTGACACGTGACGCAGCCAGCAAGAAACGCCAGAATGGCCGAGGTGAACAACAATCCCGAGTTAAATGAGACCGTCTCCGAGCAAAAGGGCGTATGCCGCAAAAGCAACAAGTTTTCGTTGGACGCGAAGCATGCTTTACGAAAGCGTCAATCTTTCAAGTCTTCTAGAAGCGACAGAGATATCTATGTGAACAACAAGACCCCTTTCAAGGTACCTTCTGGCTGGGAGTCATAACCTTCCAGACGTTGTAACTTCGCTGCAGAACGAATATTATAGCGTTTTTCACTGGTAGAATTGGTGCGCACTCAGTGCGCACTAAATGCAGAAATTCGGCACAAGTACCAATAAACGGTGGTGGTTTCAGTGCAAAACGCACTAAGTGCGCCTCAGTGCCGTCCAGTGAAAAATGCTATTAATTCGCTTGAAAATTCTTATTGTCGCGCTTTCTCAAATATTTGTAAATATTTGTAAATATTTGAAGGGACAATTGTACAAATGCGAGAAATTGTTCGACAAAGGCGCATCTGAAGTGATTATCCATGGCCTTGGTGCTGCCGTGTGCAAAGCAGTCAGCTTAGCTCTGCGATTGAAGGAAATTCATCATGGAACTTTAGATTTTGATATTAGAACTTCTACTGTTGCTCTAATAGGTATGTATATCTTTCTGTACATAACCAAACTAATAGAGATTTTACAGATGACTTGTTGATTACAGATGAGCTAGAGGCATTAACCGATGACGTGGATGACGAGATAAACAACAGACAAAACTCTGCTATACACATACGTGTCATTAGGAGAGTGCCAGTGGCTGTGCTGAGATCTAAATAGGAATAAACTAATATTGAGATTGCAAAACAATATATTTGAGTGATGAGTGTACATAATAAACTGGATGGAATTATTAACTAAATCATTAATATTCCAATACTGGTACAAAACTGCATAATTTTTTTTACAATGATTTTCTCTTTAAATGAATTAGTTCATTGGTTAGGTTTGACTATCTTTGAAATATGGATCAATTTAGTTGCTTTAACATTTTTCACAGTGCTGTTAGCTTTAAAATTAGATGAGAATTACTTTTTGGGACCGTCGGGATGGTGGGAGGTATTTTCACCACTATTTATTGCCGATGGTTTAAATACATATTTTTGCGCTATTATATTCATTAGAATGTACATGGAGGGAATGATCAGAGTGGGCATCTTACGTGCGTTGTGGAGTCAAATATCATTACTATTAGTCTTTGTGTTTAAGTATCTTCTGTGTAAAAAGCTGTCTGGACAAAGTGCTTTAGAATATTCAGAAGTTTTGAGTCCAGTATTTATTCTCTTGCAACTGATCGCTGTTAGAGCTTGTCAGTTACATTAAAGGAAACAGAAAAACTTGTATGCACGATATTACTTCCAAAGCATCTGTCATATGTAAGAATCATGTTGTGTGCTATATGATACACTTGTATATATTACATCTTATACATTATTTAGATAAAATTATTTAAAACATTTTATATCTCTGTTAACTACTTTATATTTTTATTCTGTTATTCAAGATTGTGTAAATTATTCTTGAATAAGAATACATTATATAATACAAATTTAATAAACACTTAAAGTTATAATAAATTTAGATTACAGAAATGTTAATTAAAATGATAAAATAATGTGCTAAATAATTATATTTCTTCTATATGCATTATTATATAAATTTATTGATATAAATTATTATTTTATAACATATTGAGTTAACTTTTAACGCAGAAAAGATAAATATTTGTCTTTCTAAAATAAGAAATAATTTTTTTGTGTTATTTAAAATTATTTTGTACTGCATTAGACAAATTTTTAATTATCAAATTTCTAATTGATTAATTTTAAATTACTTACGTAATTTTCTAATTTAGGGTAATAAAAAACAGGAATGAATTGTTAAAAATTTTTGAAAAATAAGTATTATCTATATTGAAGAAATTAATGATCTAACTCAATACATTAATATTTCATTGATTCCAATTTAACTGAATATATTAATATAGAATATTTATATATAAAAATGTATATAATTTTTTAAAATTTCAATATATAATGTAATTTAAAATTTACATAATAATTTACATAAAGTTAATTATCTTAAACAAAAAATTTATATTAGAAATTGATTTTTCTAAAGTTACAATTTTAAAGTTCGATTTACTTGAAATATTCATGAGGGTTCAATATTTAATATGTTAGCAAACTATTTTTAACACTACTTTGCGTCCAATATTCTTTTATGCAACGCTTGGAATTTATGTTTCTTAGAGAAGATCGATAGAAACTAAGACAGTAATTTCCTTTTACAAAAATAACAGGCTTGTGAATCATAACATAATATAGACCGATAAATTTAACACTGCTCTATTTAAACTCTAAAGATAAACAACTGACCAACAAACCAGGTGCTTTATGTGGGCATGTGTGCCCCCTCCAGTCCTCTTCAGCTAAGATCAATAATCCTAACTGAAGGGAGACAGTGGTTGTATTCAGTGAGAAGGGGTGCGTGAATCAAGTCATTCTATAGGTAAAGCCTGTTGCTGCTACCACATTTCGCAAGTTCGCAGAACGTGCTGCATTAAACGCCATATTAATTGTCTATCATAAGACTGATTACCATTTACAAGATTTAGTGATGTGCTGTGGACATATCGAAGGATTATGGAGAGGCTGGCTAATTGGACTAGTGGTCAGTTTTTATACCTTTAATCTTAATTTTTAATACACGTAGGATGGCGACAAGTGCCATTTTTATATATAAAACACGATCAAAGTTTAGTACATGTTGAAATGATGGTACTTATAGCCAAATTAAGTAGAGCATGTTTTTTGTTAAACTGCCATTAGAAAGCTGTATCAATTCAAACAATGTAGAATAATGTAATATGCGACACAAATTATTGTGTTTTGTATTATGTAAACTCCATAGAATGACGTTCTATTATGCATATATACATACACACACACGCGCGCGCGCGCTGTGTGTGTGTGTGTGTGTGTGTGTGTGTGTGTGTGTGTGTGTGTGTGTGTTTACGTTGTGCGTGCGTGCGTGCGCGCGCGCGCGCGCGCGCGTGTGTGTGTGTGTATTATTCTGTTTTTAATTTAATATTCTTGTCATTAGATATAAACGCAACATCAGTACCTGTCTCAGGACAAAACTGTGTGTCAAATTCATCAAATTCTGCATTTCTGGCAGACAAATCACTGGTCACAGCACCGTCGTGGAGTGCGATACAACAAGACACAAGATGGGCGTTTCTATTACATGCATACAGCTTTGCATGCCTCTTCTTTGTACTGGGGTTTTACACATTCTTCTCTATTTTAAATTTAAGGTACATTTGTATTGCTATATATATATATATATATATATATATGCATTGATGATATCGACAAAAAAGTTTATGTCTTCACATTTAACTAATTGTTCTTTCAGATCTCTCATATCTACCAGGCCGTTTATGTCCACGATTAACATATTCTTATGTTTACTTGGGGCATCGAGAGCCGCTTCTTTGTTTATAGACGCGTACAATTTTAAAGAGATTCTGCCCAAAGTTATTGGCTCAATTATATGGGACATTGGATATCCATGCATTACATCTGCCTTTTGTCTGATACAGCTAGCTTTCCTGCAATTGACGAAGGTGTTTATCGTTTAAACTAAATAATTAATATAAGTTATGTAGTTGAGTGCATTGCTATATCTTTTACATGACCAACTTTCAGCTGAAATTTGGTCCAGAGAAGATACAGAAGGAATCCTGCCTCAGCCTCATTATAGCAGCACACTTTTTCTCCATTATCACCAGTGACGTTATTTTGTCCTCCCACAATTGCTACATGTTGAAATACATGATCCAAGTGGCGTTTCTTATTTGGAGCGTTCTTTTGTACCTTGCGTTTTTACATGCAGCTTACAAAATTGATCATTTACTTCAGACTATGCCAAGCAGTATGTTGACGCGGGATAATTCCAATGCACATCAGAAAGGTTGGTTATACATTATTTGCTTTTATATTAATTTTGTAACTTTTCTGTTTTCTTACAATTTTTATCTTTTTTCATACGACTATGTATGCATTGACTTAGCATACATTGCTTCTCTCTTCATTGTACGTGCATATTTTATACACCGTTTTTTTTTTAAGTTCATGAAAATTTACTTGTAACAGGTATCATGCAACTCGCAATGTTGGCACCGTATAGCAACTTGGCGACTTCAGTTGCTGCCGCGCTAGTACCTACTTTACTTGGTCCAGCTAGAATGAAAGGCCCAGAGGAAAGTGAACCTGCAAACGTAACTAAGAATGTGGAGGAACCGCCCGCGGAAGGAGGTAATACGCAGCAAACATTATTTTATTATAAATTGAAGATTGAAAACATCTAAATTTATTTCTTATTGAAATTTGATTTCAGAATCGCGAGTCACAATTGCCGCCAAAGTGTGCAAACTAGAGGGACCAGCGCAAAAGGAAGTACAGAATACAATACCTACGTGCACCGTACAATCACCGTCTCAGGAACAAAAGTCGTCGGTACCGGAAGTCTACGTTAGGCCACCGACCCCTACCCCGTCGACCGCTAATCTGCCGATTATAACAGTGTCCAGCCCAAGTCGTAGAAGCTCTATGGCCAGCCGACGAGGCAGTGACACATCCACCAAATCTTCGCGCAGGAATTCGGAATGTAGCGTCAGATTTGTAAACGAGGAGAATGGATCCATGACGGAATACAAACGCACGACGGAGGGTAGCCCCAGACCTTTACCGAGGATGCGAGAGGAGTTTGAGAGGAACCGTTCGCCCGAGAGCCCACGACGATACTCGGAAAATATCACGCCGACAGGCAGCACTAGGGAACTGCGACGATGCTCCGACTTTACCCACGAGAAGAATCGTGGCTCGCAATTTGCAACCAAGCTGCGGAGGAATAGCGATTTTGGTAATAGAACACCCAGAAGATTGTTGCCGTCTGATGAACAATCTAGATTGCCCAAAGTCCTGGATGTTAGCCCTACAGGTAATAAAAAAAGATCACTTGTACAAACAAACAAATCTTTAAAAAATATTCCAGTCATCTTTCTCTTTAGACATTTTATTTTTGTGGGCATGTGTCATGTCGTTCTCATATTGTATAACATTATTTCAGGTTCAAGACGCAATTCTGATATTGGTACTTTCATATCACCCAGACCCGAAGAGCGTAGAAATTCCGAGAGTTCCTATCGACGTAACTCCGAATTCATTCATATTAAGCCGTTAATTATAAATCGTCGAAGCAGCGATATCAGTATCAGAACGTTAGACAGAAGTCCTACACACTTTCAGAGCATAGTACCTGTTAAGACGGAGGTGCAGGAGAAATCTGAATCAGATTCAGATCATCCTGATTGCAGCGAGAAAGCGGCACTGATGAACGAAAAGTCGAAGAGCAAAGACGAAGAGCCGAAAGTACGCAAAAAGAATTTGTCATGGAATGATAAAAATATTGAAGACCCAGAAGACATCACACCGGAGACTAATTTACTTCCCGAAAATACATCTGGTGAAGCAAGAATAATGGTGGGTAAGCTTACTATACCATTATAACTACAGAGCGTATCTAAAGACGCATTTAAAATATGTCTTGAACTTTCAAATGATATTCCTTTTGTCTAAAGCTTTTGCGTAATTTAAGAATTATATGATCACGCCATTTCCAGAGCACGGACTTTACGCTACATTCGATTCTGAATCATATTGCGTACGTGAATCGAGCGAAATCCGATACGCCACTGCATATACCGGAAACGGATACCGCAGTTGCCAGAAAATCTCAGATGCAAAAAGTATTAAATGTTACGCGCGCTACTGCAATTATAGGAATCCTCCTATGCGTCACGGATGCCTTTCGTATTTTTGGACCATATGGTATATTTACAATAGTATAACAGTAAATCGATACTTTACGATTTTATACTATAAAATATTCTTGCGTAAAACAATATTTGTGTATGAAATAATGCTAATGCGATTCGTTTTCAGGACTGTTTGCTGAAACTGTACCGTACGGTACAGAACCAGCATCGACGCAATTTCCCATGCCGTGGCCGTGGCTGTTATACCAAACAATACCCAGGATATTTGAATTTGTGATGGGCTGCGCCATGGCAAATATAACTAAACAGCCATCAGTAAGTCCACGACATCAATACCTGAGTAATTATCCTAATTATTCCCCGCGCGTAAATCGAGGTAATAATCCTTATATATGAAGCAATAGTTTATCTAAGCGTAATCATAATTCAAAAATCAAGATGCCAAATAAAAGGTTTCTTTTTTAATTTCTTTCATCAAATCTTTTGATATATTACTCTTTCAAGATTAATATTTCTCATAATGGCTTCGCGATTACTTTAAAAATGGATTTTACAAACGTATGTATATCACTCTCAGTAAGCGAAACAATTTATGTTCGTCAGTTACCTTAATATTCTTTAAAAACTTACTGTTAATTGGAAAAATAATTGTAACAAAATTGCATACTTATTTTTATACATAGTTTTAATTATGAATTGATAACAATTTTTATCGAAGATGCATATAATTATCATGATAAAAAAGAAAAAGGCGGAGTCTCAAAAAATTCGCTATATATGAAAACATAGCAATAGATGAATATAACATTCTAAACATGGAATAAATGTTTAGACAACATTTAATGACAAATGCAATAGAGTCAAGTAGCATTTCTAAAAACCACTGTTTATGCGAAGTGTTCATTCGAAGCACATACTCACAAAAACAGATATCTATTTTTTAAATTAGATTAGTTTCCCGATGAATTAATTTAATGACTTCTACTGTGTTCTGAGAAAGATACATATGCATATATATATATATATTTTTTTGCTGTTGAATAAATAATATATATATATATCATTTTTTAACTTACATATAAAATTTGAAAAGGATATTTTCGAAGTAAAAAAGAAAAACAGAAATAGACTGTATATATAAACAAAGATGTGAAAATAGTAGGTGACTTTTATTGATAATATGTGAAAAAAATAACGCGTTTTTACTGTGTGTCAATCGCGCACCAATGCTTAGAAATAAAAGAACCCAAACTCTCCAAGTGCCCTACTACTAAATGTTCAACAAAATTACAACAATGTTTAATACATAAATGACTTATCTGCAAGTTGAATTTGTAACAGTGTTGTGATCCTACATGTGATATCATATTTATGTGTTTAGAATAGGAGGCCATTTTACGCTTATGTAAGCTTAAATAACACTATATTCCGTGAGATAAAAGACTGTAAAAGTGAGTTTATGATAAAAGCAGAGCTACATCATAGCTTTATTGCAGTTGTATACAATTTATCATACTTTCAAGTCTTATATAATTAAGATAGCCAATATTTTATTATGTTGCTGTATTTGTCTATATATTTTAATTTATAATATATTTTTTAATTTTTACAAATTACAGCTAAAAATTATATTTAATGTATAGTAGTGTATATTTATGTGCATACTATAATTTTATTTATTATGTGCAGTATTAGATATTTTTGCATTTTTTTACTTCTCTTTTTACAAGCATTTATATTTAATAATGTTAACTTTCTATTTATGTATATTCTGTTTACCTCACTAAACCAAATATAGAACAAGTGAGAAATCTAGTAGTAATACTTACAAGAGCATAAAAGGTCTCAGAGAGTAATTATCTGTTTGAAATTTATGGTATGACAAAAGTAGTAAAATCTAAAATATAATATTGATGTTTCATGTGCCAAATACTCGTGTTAACTATTTTAAATGTTTACAAGAGATACAAAGTCTTATTATCCTAACGTGAATTCTTCTACAAAACTATTATATATATATATATATATATATATATATATATATATATATATATATATATATCTATATCTATATTATAGATAAATATTTATATACAATTGAATGTACAATAACAAACAATTGTCGTTTTAATCAAATTGATAAGGATTCTGAAATTATATAATTGATATTTTTACTGATGCAAGATGGTAATATCGCAGTTCAATAGTTATACATAAACAGGTATAAAATATTAAAGTTTTCAATAGACGCTCTCTATTGCTCAATAGAAGCTCTCTATTGTTCTATATCTGAATTAATACTATTAACATTAATAATCATTTCTTAACATGACTATTTGGTCATTAAATATATGTAATAAAGTTGTGAATTATGATACATATTATATATATAAAACATTGAATATATATATTTAATCAAGATGGATTGCCATAATTGTTATAAATGAATAACAAAAAAAATGTGAAGATCTTGAAAACATTTTCAAAATATCTCGCCCAAAAGTATAAAAAATAGTTTATATCTTATATAGCACCTATACAGCACTGACTTTATTCTTAGCAATATAGTTCTGACCAAGAAAAAAATATTACTTAGAATAAGATTTTCTTTATCCTCTCGGTTGATTTTTAGATATTTTATATGTTCTGTCTCCGTACTAAGAATTTTTTGTAGTAATGTAGTATATAAGATTTAAAAGTAATATACACTCCGCTATTATTTATATTGTTTATCATATTAGACTCAGGATCGTCATATTGTTATGTTTAAGAGATATCAATATAATCAACAACCATGTAAAAGATTATTAAAAAAAAAAAAAAAAAAAAAAACAGAATTGTGTAGAAATAAAGGATTAAGAAAAATTTTGACATTTTTCTTTAGTATATTTTAAATATACTACAAAAATTCCTGTGTGTTTATACTTTATGTACTAATTGCGAAATCCAGAATGAAAGCGCTCTGGAATATTAAAGATCGACCTTATAAGATATACTTTGGGATGATAAAGAAAAATAGCATCTTTTAGCAACAAGAAATGTTTACTGATGATTCTTTTTATCATAATATTTTCGTACATATTATCTTCATATCTATCTTAACAAAATATGTTGCAAATAATTCTAAATTACAATAAAATACTTTTCTTACTAATAATTCATCTATCAAAATTTTTACAAACCCAATAAAAGCTGTTATTATATTAGATTTTAATTTGGTAAAGTTTTTTGTATTTGATATAATTAAAATTTATGTAATTGGAAACAAAAATGATTAATAATATAATATTTTGCATCTCTGCTTCCAAAAGATCACGGTATTAATTAAGAAAAAAGATATTTAGAGAAAGATTCAAATAAATTATGCGAATTATTCAAACAGTTCAAATGGAATGATTTCTTTATTTCAATCAAATGTTTCATTATTTGAATAATTTAAGCATTGAAAAAAAATAAGCGAAAACGTTGCACTAGTTTATAACTAAAAATTGTTTTGAATTAAACAAAATGTTTCTTATAAATTTTTGGAAATCCTAGTGATGATAAATATATTTAAAATTTGTAGTTTGTGACTATCGATGTCTATATACACGCACGCACGCACGCACGCACGCACGCACGCACGCACGCACGCGCGCACGCACGCGCGCACGCACGCACGCACGCGCGCACGCACGCACACAGTGCAATTTATTGTGATAAATTCCACTAAATATATAAACATTTAATATATTTTATATATACAATTAGACAATTTACATATATATACATTATACTATTTTTATATGTATACATTTAACGGAATCTATTACAATAAATTACACTATGTATGTATATTCATAATCACAAATTATACATATATATACTTTATAGGCGGAAAATTTGCTATCTTAGCAAGACTATTTTATAGAATGATGAATATTGCATTCATAACTTCTAATCAGAATTTCAAGATAATATTAACCTTTCTTTAAAAAAAACTTTTTATTTTTGAAAAACAAGTGGTGGAAAAAGTTTGAAGTTATTTTCAATTTTATTAAAAAATTAGGCAAGATTATCTGATTATTGGGCTCGCTTGTGCGAGCTAACTATTTTTATAGGCATCTTACAATACCGCCTCTGCGTTATAAAAAAAATCAAATATCGCAGTCATTTTTTGTGCATTAAATCTCAATGATTTTGGAAATCTGACGTGCTGATGAAAATTGATTTGCGGCAAGTATTACAGGAAATGTATTGTTTGATTTAAAATAAATTTTAGAAAATATTGTTTTGTAAACTAGTGTTATTTATCACAAATAGAAAATAAACAATTTTTCCCTGTTGCGGTCTAACAAATCAAACAATTTTGATCACTCTAATATTTTCAAGCTCGAACGATCCGAACAATTTAAAGTTTGATCTTGAAATTCAAATTCGAATTGATTGAGCACATGAAAATTTTACTCATCAGTATGAATTGTATAATTACAGTTGTACCTATTTTTTAAGCCCGTTTATATTATATACATTGTATAATTCTTATTGTGTAGTTGTTTTTTACTACCAATCTGCTGATTTATCCTCGATAATCAAAATAATCTATTTCTTTCTCAGCAGTTTTAGCAGTTGATGATGATGGCAGCGATTGCTGATTCTGTTTTACAGGTAATGAAAGAACAGTCCTGCAATACATAAATCATTTAACTATATGTAATACTTTTATTTATTAAATTATATTATTTTTATTACTTTTATTTATTAGTTATCCAACAATTAGAAATAGGTATCTTACTTTGTAGAATTATTTCCCTTCGAAGTGTTGAGTACCGGACCTGGAACCTTTCTTTGCCCTTTTTCTCTTTGTATCATTTCTAATAAACTGTAGCTTGGTAGCCAACACTGTAATATGGTACATTCGCAATTGAAATTATATATATATATATATATATATATATATATATATAGATATATATAATTACTAATTATTAATTCTTCAATGCTTTAATTGAGTTTTTTACCTTATCTTTTACGGCTGTGGCAACGACATTTCTTTTAGGCTCCTCATCGTACGCTTGACTCTCGCAACCGAAATGCTGACAGGATTCGTGCACGAAATGACGTTTTTCCCTGTTCATTACATCAAACGAATAACTCCGAGACTTCTGCTTGGATGTTTTCGCTAGTTGTACTAATTCCGTCAACTTGTCGTGAACCATTTGACAGAAGTGTGGGTCTTTCTTGGCCCACTGTTTCATGTAATCGCTATATCTGGGCATCAATTTACCACTTAAGTCTGGATTAACAATCTGCAATCCCAATGCGAGCCTCCTGTTTCTTTCTATTATCTTGCACTCATCATTGCATTCCAAAGTCTTCAATTGATTCTGCTTTTTTGCACCTTGTCCAAATACTTCTTCCAAATCAACGGAATGACCAAGTTGCATATCAGCCATCTTACTAGCCAATATGTTGCTCGCTATTCTCTGATATTCCTTCGCATTATCTTCACAGACACGACTCATGGTCCTATGTCCACACTGACACGTAACCTGTAATATAACCGTAAATATAATATGGTGCAAAACTTGTTAAAGTGTCATCGCAATCGCCTTCACGTGGATTAACATAATGACAGGGATTGTTCTTACCTTAACCATTTCTTTACAAGGCGTATCTGGACACTTGCCTTCATGGCATGGAGCGGCGCAGATATGTCCACACAATTCCCTCGCCGTAGTGCAAGGTTGAGTGCACTGTTGTCCAGGTCTCTCGCAAAGTCCGGCATGGCACATCGTGATGCATTTATGCCGTCCACACGCCAATGGCTTGTTACACGACAGACCACACGAAATTTCTTTCACGTGACACGGTACCGCTTTCCTGAGTTCATGTTTGCCGTGGCACCATCTCTGAGTCAGGACGCTGCAAGGGGGACATGTGGGCTCGCTGTGACAGTTGTGCAATACCTCGTGGTCACACGAATGTTCGCGCGAACATGGTCGGTTGCAAGTCGGTCTCCTCGTGCCGCATGGTATCGGCGGATAAATCACTTCGGCGCCGCATTCGCAATATAATTCTTCAAAACTGGTCTCCCAGCAAGACGAACATCTTCCTGTCGGAAAGATAGGAGATTTTGTTTCACACTGCACAATTTTTATGTAGATACGATTAAGTACAAACATGTACACTTACCCATGTGACATCTCTCTGGGCATTTATGCCGACCACAGCTCAAATTTTTCGAACACGGCAATGGACAGATGTGCTCGATGTCGATGCAGCACAACTGATTGCAGTTATGCTTACCGCAAGATCTTTTTTTCTTGCAACGTTTCTCGCAGCGTGCGTCGTCAGCCTTGGTCGTCAAATCCTTGCAAGCAATCTCACGATCCATGTTACCACATCGACACATAACGTCGGTGCTCAAGTCACATTCCGGACATTCTCCCACATGACATGGTGCCTTGCAAGTGTGTGGATTACCTTTAACAAACGAAAATTCACTTTTAGTGTCTAAATAAGATGATGAGACGCAAAGCGCGAGATATATCTCCGAGACGCTTACTAGGTTGGCCGCATTTTAAGCGCTTCGAGCAGATTTTATCGCAGGTAGGCACAGGATCTATGCAGCTCTCTCTCTTCTCCGTTAGCGACGTTTGACCACAACAACACGTCGTAACTCTTTCGGGGGTCAAATAACAGGGCTCGCAGGCGTTTGGATGACAAACTTTCTGACAATAATGTTTCTCACAATCTAACGGTTTGCTACAAATATTATCACAGCAATACGTATCTGCGACATTGGCTCGGCAGGGTACTTCCTGAGTGTTTTTATTACAATAACATGCTAAATAAAATAAAACAAAAACATTATATCAGTCGTTATCTACTGTAATACTATTACAATTTTAATGTCAACATATTTATCTTAAAAATCAAATGTATTAAATATCGATAAAGAAATTGGAATATTACTTTGTTGTGCAACTTTGTCGCAAGGTCCACACTCTCCCTGATGGCACTTCTTCTGGCAGGTGTGCTTGCCGCACGACAGATCCTTCCCACATATCGAATCGCACGTTAATAATTCGTGAGTGCTACAGAGAAGCATCTTGGATGTTCTCCTACATCCGCAATACTTGGTCACCATTGCCACACATTGTGGACAACAACCGGGATGGCAAAGCAGAGTGCATTTGTGCGGGCAGTTTTTCTTTGATAGATGCCGGCCGCAGATTTCGCCGCACGAGTGCGCCACGTCTCTGCGATTCCACTCCGGCAACCTCATTTTTCCACAGAAGCAGAAGTAATCTTCAGGCACGCAAAAACTAATATTCCGACAAGCTGGACATTTCCAATTGTTACTCTCTAAAAGAAACAGGCAAATAGGATTACATTTGATTCAAATGATGACAAGTTCGACTGTTCATTACTTACCACCCTGAGATGACTTTGCCCATTTTTTTATACATCTCAGATGCAATACGTGATAACAATTGCTGCAGGACCAAACATAGTCATTTTGTTTAATATGTTCATAACAAACCAGACATTCCAATGTTCCCCTGTTCAATTGCTCAGTTAATCTTTCTCTTTGACTCGCATCGTCATCTGAAAAAACATAAAAATAATTACTTTATTATAATTTTTCTTTTAATGTAATTAAAAACCTTTGAAAGAGAATTGCCTAAGTATACCAATGTTTTCATCTTCATTTTTTTTCCTTGGATTTTTTCCCTGTGGAGCGTGTGTCATCTCATTATTTTCTGTTCTATCTCTCCAATTTTCTACTTTCCTCTCCTTATAACTCATCACTTCAGGATTTCTTTTTTGCATATACTTTGCTGTTGCTGTTGTTTTACGCCTAACAGTAGGTTCAGCAGATTGTATGTCGTCCAAATTGTATCTGTGATAATCAGGCGTATTAACAAATCGCTTAGATCTACCATTTCGTGCTTCAAGAACTTTTGAAGACACATTTTCTGAATTGTTATCCTCGTACATCGACGTCTCTTCTCTGCTTCTGTTGGTTTTTGTACTCATAGATGAGACATCATCTTGAAACTCCTTAACAATATTATTTTCCTGACTACTATATGTGGCAGAATCAGTGGCTTCAGTTGCAGATGCTTGAGGTTCTCCAGTGGCATTTTGTTCTACAGATACCTCCGACTGAAACTTTTTTCTGTGAGACCTGCTGTCCGAAAATTTATTGTAGTTTCTTGTATTGTATGTCCTATGAGTATCCCTATAGCCAGATCTTGTTGGAGCCTGTGCATTCTGTGGCTTGCTCTGTCTGTAATTCATGTCTCTTCTGTTGTCATAACGTCTTTCACCTTTATATCTGTTGTCTGACCAAGATGACGCAGCTGAATTTGGCTTGAATTCCTGCGTGCAAGCATTAAAACCGCTGCCTGTCGCGTTGCTATCGTTATCATACCTCTTGAACCTGGAGTCCCTCCTGAACCTGACCTGGTTGTTTGGTACGAATTCGTTAGCCATGGGATGCAGATTGGAATTCTCCACTATGGTGGATTGAATGACCGCGTCGGTTAGAGGTGCAGGCTTGCCAGAGGCCCGGTTGCCCCTGGGCCTCGGTCTATAGCCACCGCGAGAGAAAGACGGCGCGTTGCGTGACGTCGAAGCGACGCTGTTCGACGATTGCGCGTCGTCCGCGAGCGAGGTATCTGGCAGTACCGGTTCCTGATAGGCATTGTTCTCTAAAGGCACCATGTTCGACGGGTGCTGACTGGCGTCGACCTGGTAAAAAGCCGCTGCTGGACCACTCCCGGCTCCTGGATAATAGCCTCTTGCGGACAGGTCGCGCAGGTACGCAGTGTTCTCGGTGTAATACGGCCAATTCCCCGCGGCAGCGGCGTCAGCCGCGTTCCGGTCGGCGTAGATCAGATAATTGAGATCCTCCGGATACGAGCCGTCCCAGGAAGCCATCGTCGCGATTGCACAGTAATACGAAACCAGACGTAACGCGAACAAGGACAGAGAATCACTGATGATTACGCGAGTCTCTTATCTGTCGAGATCTTTTTGGAAGAGAGAGAAAAAAGACAGAGATCGGAGGGGAGGGGGGGATGAATTCACAGTTTCGGCAAATTGCAATATGTTAGCGTTTGGTACTTAGACTCCTCTGCAGTCTGATATCCAGGGCCTCCTAAAGAAGAAGAAATTGCAATATGTTACGCTAGACCGCGCGCGTACAATTATACTTGGGAATGATTTTATCCTAACCTAAAAAAATTCGTGAAAGTGCGCGTAAAATACGTGTTCTATTATTTGTCGACTGTTCGCAACTTGTAAATCGATCACAAGGAGAATTAGAAGACTGAGAAGACTGTGAGATATGTTGTGCGAGCGAAATTCTTGCAAACTCTTTCTCGTCCAGCACACACTTCAGCAGCGATCACAGTACCCTCTGACCGCCTCTGACAGAAGCCTCCGATAGAGAGAAACCTAAGAGGCGGCGCCATGCCGGTCTTTTTCAACTAAAGCCCATCCTTTGCCATTACGGCCCATCACTATGATGTGTGATGGGCTTTAAGGCCTTTCTACAATAAGCTATTAGTCGGTATCATAAGTCATAAGTCATAACAATTGACCAATCACAGTCAAATTTGAAGAGAATATTCAACTGTGATTGATCAATTCTTATGGTTTATGACGTATGATACCGACTAATAGCAGAGAAGAACCTGAGAGCGGCCCCGGCGGCCTTTTTCCTATAACGCTTCGAAACTCCCGTATGTACACTAGTGACGCACATCTATTCTGGTCAGAATGGGAACTACGTGTCACATCCATTTTGCAACCCGTCGTTAAAAACAGTGTGGATGTTAGCACGGACAACAACCCACATCCATCTCTCGAGAAATGGATGTAGGTTGTTGTCCGTGCTAACATCCATTTTGCTGCAAATAAAATCTGACGCGTATCGCTTGTGTTGCATCCAGAACAGGGGTCGAGAATGTGCACAAATGATTAATTACGTCTACTTTCGCGTAATTTTTTATTTATTATAGTCTGAATTATTTACATTAACATTGATATTAATACATATCAATACGTTTATGCCCATATTTTGCACAATCATATTTTTACTTAAAAAAGATGTTTAATAGTAACAGAGAGAATTTGGTTCTTTAATAAAGAAACATTCATTTTACGCAGTACTTAAAAAATAATTGTAATTAACATCGCATCATATGATGAAGAAGAAATAAATGTCTTTCCACGAATAAATATACCATCTTTTTATTTTTACATAATTCTTTATTATTTAAATGTCTTCAAAGTATGCTTTTGAAAAAATTAGCTTTTTTAATTTTTTAAAATCTTGACGCAACACACTCTCTCTTTCTCTCTTTCTCTCTTTCTCTTTTAACGTGATTGTCCTTTAATTGTTTAGGCCATCAGTTAGAGAGAGAAAGCATCGCGGTGATAGACATGGAGCAAGCGGCGATGTTATCTCTATGGATATACACCTCTACACTCCCCTCTCGATCGATATCGTTTTCCGTGCTACGTTTAGGCCGTGAAAATCGAAAGACTTTTATCAGTCAAAGTTCAAAATTTTTGAGTAAAATTTTTTTTGCGAATTCCTAAAATATCTCTGCGTTATGATAGCCCCCAGAAGAGTTCTAACTTTTATCATAATGGATCGAATCGCTAAAGTGAAAGACGAAAGAGTTATATCAATCAAAGTTCGAAATTTTTGAGTAAAATTGCTTTTTTTCCGAATTTCTCCAATATCACTGTGTTCTGATAGCCCACAGAAGAGTTATAACTTTTATCATGATGTATCGAATCGCTGAAGTGAAAAAGGTAAGACTTATATCAGTCAAAGTTCGAAATATTTGAGTATAATTTTTTTTGCGAATTTCTCCAATATCTCTGTATTTTGATATCCCAGAGAAGAGTTGTAACTTTTATCATTATTGATCGAATCGCCAAAGTTAAAGACGAAAGTGTTATATCAGTCAAAGTTCAAAATTTTAAAGTAAAATTGGTTTTTTTCCGAATTTCTCCAATATCTCTGTGTTCTGATAGCCCACACAAGAGTTATAACTTTTATCATGATGTATTGAATCGCTGAAGCGAAAAAGGTAAGTCTTATGTCAGTCAAAGTTCGAAATATTTAAGTAAAATTTTTTTTGCGAATTTCTCTGATATCTCTGTGTTTTGATAGCTCAGAGAAGAGTTCTAACTTTTATCATAATTGATCGAATCGCTAAAGTGAAAGACGAAAGAGTTATATCAGTCAAAAATCGAAATTTTTGTGTAAAATTGGTTTTTTTCCGAATTTTTCCAATTTCTTTGTGTTCCGATAGCCCACACAAGAGTTATAAATTTTATCATGATGTATCGAATCTTTGAAGTGAAAAAGGAAAGACTTATATCAGTCAAAGTTCGAAATTTTTGAGTAAAATTTTTTTTGCGAATTTCTCCAATATCTCTCTGTTCTGATAGCCCCGAGAGTAGTTCTAACTTTTATCATAATGAATCAAATCGTTAATGTGAAAAACGAAAGAGTTATATCAGTCAAAGTACGAAATTTTTGAGTAAAATTTTTTTTGCGAATTCCTAAAATATCTCTGCGTTATGATAGGCCCCAGAAGAGTTCTAACTTTTATCATAATGGATCGAACCGCTAAAGTGAAAGACGAAAGAGTTACATCAGTCAAAGTTCGAAATTTTTGAGTAAAATTGGTTTTTTTCCGAATTTCTCCAATGTCCCTGTGTTCTGATAGCCCAAAGAAGAGATATAACTTTCATCATGATGTATCGAATCATTGAAGTGAAAAAGGAAAGAATTATATCAGTCAAATTTCGAGATTTTTGAGTAAAATTTTTTTTGCGAATTTCTCCAATATCTCTGTGTTCTGATAGCCCCGAGAAGAGTTCTAACTTTTATCATAATGGATCGGATATCTAAAGTGAAAGACGAAAGAGTTATATCAGTCAAAGTTCGAAATTTTAGAGTATAATTGGTTTTTTTCCGAATTTCTTCAATATCTCTGTGTTCTGATAGCCCACAGAAGATATATACCTTTTATCATGATGTATCGTATTTCTGAACTGAAAAAGGAAAGACTTATATCAGTCAAATTTCGAAATCTTTGAGTAAAATTTTTTTTGCGAATTTCTCCAATATCTCTGTGTTCTGATAGCCCCGAGAAGAGTTCTAACTTTTATCATAATGGATCGAATCGCTAAAGTGAAAGACGAAAGAGTTATATCAGTCAAAGTTCGAAATTTTAGAGTATAATTGGTTTTTTTCCGAATTTCTTCAATATCTCTGTGTTCTGATAGCCCACAGAAGATATATACCTTTTATCATGAAGTATCGAATTTCTGAACTGAAAAAGGAAAGACTTATATGAGTCAAATTTCGAAATCTTTGAGTAAAATTTTTTTTGCGAATTTCTCCAATATCTCTGTGTTCTGATAGCCCCGAGAAGAGTTCTAACTTTTATCATAATGGATCGAATCGCTAAAGTGAAAGACGAAAGAGTTATATCAGTCAAAGTTCGAAATTTTAGAGTATAATTGGTTTTTTTCCGAATTTCTTCAATATCTCTGTGTTCTGATAGCCCACAGAAGATATATACCTTTTATCATGATGTATCGAATTTCTGAACTGAAAAAGGAAAGACTTATATCAGTCAAATTTCGAAATCTTTGAGTAAAATTTTTTTTGCGAATTTCTCCAATATCTCTGTGTTCTGATAGCCCCGAGAAGAGTTCTAACTTTTATCATAATGGATCGAATCGCTAAAGTGAAAGACGAAAGTGTTATATCAGTCAAAGTTCGAAATTTTTGAGTAAAATTGGTTCTTTTCCGAATTTCTTCAATATCTCTGTGTTCTGATAGCTTGCAGAAGTTATATACCTTTTATCATGATGTATCGAATTTCTGAACTGAAAAAGGAAAGACTTATATCAGTCAAATTTCGAAATCTTTGAGTAAAATTTTTTTTGCGAATTTCTCCAATATCTCTGTGTTCTGATAGCCCCGAGAAGAGTTCTAACTTTTATCATAATGGATCGAATCGCTAAAGTGAAAGACGAAAGAGTTATATCAGTCAAAGTTCGAAATTTTTGAGTAAAATTGGTTTTTTTCCGAATTTCTTCAATATCTCTGTGTTCTGATAGCCCACAGAAGATATATACCTTTTATCATGATGTATCGAATTTCTGAACTGAAAAAGGAAAGACTTATATCAGTCAAATTTCGAAATCTTTGAGTAAAATTTTTTTGCGAATTTCTCCAATATCTCTGTGTTGTGATAGCCCCGAGAAGAGTTCTAACTTTTATCATAATGGATCGAATCGCTAAAGTGAAAGACGAAAGTGTTATATCAGTCAAAGTTCGAAATTTTAGAGTAATATTGGTTTTTTTCCGAATTTCTTCAATATCTCTGTGTTCTGATAGCTTGCAGAAGATATATACCTTTTATCATGATGTATCGAATTTCTGAACTGAAAAAGGAAAGACTTATATCAGTCAAATTTCGAAATTTTTGAGTAAAATTTTTTTTGCGAATTTCTCCAATATCTCTGTGTTCTGATAGCCCCGAGAAGAGTTCTAACTTTTATCATAATGGATCGAATCGCTAAACTGAAAGACGAAAGAGTTATATCAGTCAAAGTTCGAAATTTTTGAGTAAAATTGGTTTTTTTCCGAATTTCTTCAATATCCCTGTGTTCTGATAGCCCACAGAAGATATATACCTTTTATCATGATGTATCGAATTTCTGAACTGAAAAAGGAAAGACTTATATCAGTCAAATTTCGAAATTTTCGAGTAAAATTTTTTTTGCGAATTTCTCCAATATCTCTGTGTTCTGATAGCCCCGAGAAGAGTTCTAACTTTTATCATAATGGATCGAATCGCTAAAGTGAAAGACGAAAGAGTAATATAAGACAAAGTTCGAAATTTTTGAGTAAAATTGGTTTTTTTCCGAATTTCTTCAATATCCCTGTGTTCTGATAGCCCACAGAAGATATATACCTTTTATCATGATGTATCGAATTTCTGAACTGAAAAACGAAAGAGTTATATCAGTCAAAGTACGAAATTTTTGAGTAAAATTTTTTTTGCGAATTCCTAAAATATCTCTGCGTTATGATAGGCCCCAGAAGAGTTCTAACTTTTATCATAATGGATCGAACCGCTAAAGTGAAAGACGAAAGAGTTACATCAGTCAAAGTTCGAAATTTTTGAGTAAAATTGGTTTTTTTCCGAATTTCTCCAATGTCCCTGTGTTCTGATAGCCCAAAGAAGAGATATAACTTTCATCATGATGTATCGAATCATTGAAGTGAAAAAGGAAAGAATTATATCAGTCAAATTTCGAGATTTTTGAGTAAAATTTTTTTTGCGAATTTCTCCAATATCTCTGTGTTCTGATAGCCCCGAGAAGAGTTCTAACTTTTATCATAATGGATCGGATATCTAAAGTGAAAGACGAAAGAGTTATATCAGTCAAAGTTCGAAATTTTAGAGTATAATTGGTTTTTTTCCGAATTTCTTCAATATCTCTGTGTTCTGATAGCCCACAGAAGATATATACCTTTTATCATGATGTATCGTATTTCTGAACTGAAAAAGGAAAGACTTATATCAGTCAAATTTCGAAATCTTTGAGTAAAATTTTTTTTGCGAATTTCTTCAATATCTCTGTGTTCTGATAGCCCCGAGAAGAGTTCTAACTTTTATCATAATGGATCGAATCGCTAAAGTGAAAGACGAAAGAGTTATATCAGTCAAAGTTCGAAATTTTAGAGTATAATTGGTTTTTTCCGAATTTCTTCAATATCTCTGTGTTCTGATAGCCCACAGAAGATATATACCTTTTATCATGAAGTATCGAATTTCTGAACTGAAAAAGGAAAGACTTATATGAGTCAAATTTCGAAATCTTTGAGTAAAATTTTTTTTGCGAATTTCTCCAATATCTCTGTGTTCTGATAGCCCCGAGAAGAGTTCTAACTTTTATCATAATGGATCGAATCGCTAAAGTGAAAGACGAAAGAGTTATATCAGTCAAAGTTCGAAATTTTAGAGTATAATTGGTTTTTTTCCGAATTTCTTCAATATCTCTGTGTTCTGATAGCCCACAGAAGATATATACCTTTTATCATGATGTATCGAATTTCTGAACTGAAAATTGAAAGACTTATATCAGTCAAAATTCGAAATCTTTGAGTAAAATTTTTTTGCGAATTTCTCCAATATCTCTGTGTTCTGATAGCCCCGAGAAGAGTTCTAACTTTTATCATAATGGATCGAATCGCTAAAGTGAAAGACGAAAGTGTTATATCAGTCAAAGTTCGAAATTTTTGAGTAAAATTGGTTCTTTTCCGAATTTCTTCAATATCTCTGTGTTCTGATAGCTTGCAGAAGTTATATACCTTTTATCATGATGTATCGAATTTCTGAACTGAAAAAGGAAAGACTTATATCAGTCAAATTTCGAAATCTTTGAGTAAAATTTTTTTTGCGAATTTCTCCAATATCTCTGTGTTCTGATAGCCCCGAGAAGAGTTCTAACTTTTATCATAATGGATCGAATCGCTAAAGTGAAAGACGAAAGAGTTATATCAGTCAAAGTTCGAAATTTTTGAGTAAAATTGGTTTTTTTCCGAATTTCTTCAATATCTCTGTGTTCTGATAGCCCACAGAAGATATATACCTTTTATCATGATGTATCGAATTTCTGAACTGAAAAAGGAAAGACTTATATCAGTCAAATTTCGAAATCTTTGAGTAAAATTTTTTTTGCGAATTTCTCCAATATCTCTGTGTTGTGATAGCCCCGAGAAGAGTTCTAACTTTTATCATAATGGATCGAATCGCTAAAGTGAAAGACGAAAGTGTTATATCAGTCAAAGTTCGAAATTTTAGAGTAATATTGGTTTTTTTCCGAATTTCTTCAATATCTCTGTGTTCTGATAGCTTGCAGAAGATATATACCTTTTATCATGATGTATCGAATTTCTGAACTGAAAATTGAAAGACTTATATCAGTCAAAATTCGAAATCTTTGAGTAAAATTTTTTTTGCGAATTTCTCCAATATCTCTGTGTTCTGATAGCCCCGAGAAGAGTTCTAACTTTTATCATAATGGATCGAATCGCTAAAGTGAAAGACGAAAGAGTTATATCAGTCAAAGTTCGAAATTTTTTAGTATAATTGGTTTTTTTCGAATTTCTTCAATATCTCTGTGTTCTGATAGCCCCGAGAAGAGTTCTAACTTTTATCATAATGGATCGAATCGCTAAAGTGAAAGACGAAAGAGTTATATCAGTCAAAGTTCGAAATTTTGGAGTAAAATTGGTTTTTTTCCGAATTTCTTCAATATCTCTGTGTTCTGATAGCCCACAGAAGATATATACCTTTTATCATGATGTATCGAATTTCTGAACTGAAAAAGGAAAGACTTATTTCAGTCAAATTTCGAAATTTTTGAGTAAAATTTTTTTTGCGAATTTCTCCAATATCTCTGTGTTGTGATAGCCCCGAGAAGAGTTCTAACTTTTATCATAATGGATCGAATCGCTAAAGTGAAAGACGAAAGTGTAATATCAGTCAAAGTTCGAAATATTTGAGTAAAATTGGTTTTTTTCCGAATTTTTTCAATATCTCTGTGTTCTGATAGCCCACAGAAGATATATACCTTTTATCATGATGTATCGAATTTCTGAACTGAAAAAGGAAAGACTTATATCAGTCAAATTTCGAAATCTTTGAGTAAAATTTTTTTGCAAATTTCTCCAATATCTCTGTGTTCTGATAGCCCCGAGAAGAGTTCTAACTTTTATCATAATGGATCGAATCGCTAAAGTGAAAGACGAAAGAGTTATATCAGTCAAAGTTCGAAATTTTTGAGTAAAATTGGTTTTTTTCTGAATTTCTTCAACATCTCTGTGTTCTGATAGCCCACAGAAGATATATACCTTTTATCATGATGTGTCGAATTTCTGAACTGAAAAAGGAAAGACTTATATCAGTCAAATTTCGTAATCTTTGAGTAAAATTTTTTTTGCGAATTTCTCCAATATCTCTGTGTTCTGATAGCCCCGAGAAGAGTTCTAACTTTTATCATAATGGATCGAATCGCTAAAGTGAAAGACGAAAGAGTTATATCAGTCAAAGTTCGAAATTTTTGAGTAAAATTGGTTTTTTTCTGAATTTCTTCAACATCTCTGTGTTCTGATAACCCACAGAAGATATATACCTTTTATCATGATGTGTCGAATTTCTGAACTGAAAAAGGAAAGACTTATATCAGTCAAATTTCGTAATCTTTGAGTAAAATTTTTTTTGCGAATTTCTCCAATATCTCTGTGTTCTGATAGCCCCGAGAAGAGTTCTAACTTTTATCATAATGGATCGAATCGCTAAAGTGAAAGACGAAAGAGTTATATCAGTCAAAGTTCGAAATTTTTTAGTATAATTGGTTTTTTTCCGAATTTCTTCAATATCTCTGTGTTCTGATAGCCCACAGAAGATATATACCTTTTATCATGATGTATCGAATTTCTGAACTGAAAAAGGAAAGACTTATATCAGTCAAAATTCGAAATCTTTGAGTAAAATTTTTTTGCGAATTTCTCCAATATCTCTGTGTTCTGATAGCCCCGAGAAGAGTTCTAACTTTTATCATAATGGATCGAATCGCTAAAGTGAAAGACGAAAGTGTTATATCAGTCAAAGTTCGAAATTTTTGAGTAAAATTGGTTCTTTTCCGAATTTCTTCAATATCTCTGTGTTCTGATAGCCCCGAGAAGTGTTCTAACTTTTATCATAATGGATCGAATCGCTAAAGTGAAAGACGAAAGAGTTATATCAGTCAAAGTTCGAAATTTTTGAGTAAAATTGGTTTTTTTCCGAATTTCTTCAATATCTCTGTGTTCTGATAGCCCACAGAAGATATATAACTTTTATCATGATGTATCGAATTTCTGAACTGAAAAAGGAAAGACTTATATCAGTCAAATTTCGAAATCTTTGAGTAAAATTTTTTTTGCGAATTTCTCCAATATCTCTGTGTTCTGATAGCCCCGAGAAGAGTTCTAACTTTTATCATAATGGATCGAATCGCTAAAGTGAAAGACGAAAGAGTTATATCAGTCAAAGTTCGAAATTTTTGAGTATAATTGGTTTTTTTCCGAATTTCTTCAATATCTCTGTGTTCTGATAGCCCACAGAAGATATATACCTTTTATCATGAAGTATCGAATTTCTGAACTGAAAAAGGAAAGACTTATATCAGTCACATTTCGAAATCTTTGAGTAATATTTTTTTTGCGAATTTCTCCAATATCTCTGTGTTCTGATAGCCCCGAGAAGAGTTCTAACTTTTATCATAATGGATCGAATCGCTAAAGTGAAAGACGAAAGAGTTATATCAGTCAAAGTTCGAAATTTTTGAGTAAAATTGGTTTTTTTCCGAATTTCTTCAATATCTCTGTGTTCTGATGGTCCACAGAAGATATATACCTTTTATCATGATGTATCGAATTTCTGAACTGAAAAAGGAAAGACTTATATCAGTCAAATTTCGAAATCTTTGAGTAAAATTTTTTTTGCGAATTTCTCCAATATCTCTGTGTTCTGATAGCCCCGAGAAGAGTTCTAACTTTTATCATAATGGATCGAATCGCTAAAGTGAAAGACGAAAGAGTTATATCAGTCAAAGTTCGAAATTTTAGAGTATAATTGGTTTTTTTCCGAATTTCTTCAATATCTCTGTGTTCTGATAGCCCACAGAAGATATATACCTTTTATCATGATGTATCGAATTTCTGAACTGAAAAAGGAAAGACTTATATCAGTCAAATTTCGAAATCTTTGAGTAAAATTTTTTTTGCGAATTTCTCCAATATCTCTGTGTTCTGATAGCCCCGAGAAGAGTTCTAACTTTTATCATAATGGATCGAATCGCTAAAGTGAAAGACGAAAGTGTTATATCAGTCAAAGTTCGAAATTTTTGAGTAAAATTGGTTCTTTTCCGAATTTCTTCAATATCTCTGTGTTCTGATTCGCTTGCAGAAGTTATATACCTTTTATTATGATGTATCGAATTTCTGAACTGAAAATTGAAAGACTTATATCAGTCAAAATTCGAAATCTTTGAGTAAAATTTTTTTGCGAATTTCTCCAATATCTCTGTGTTCTGATAGCCCCGAGAAGAGTTCTAACTTTTATCATAATGGATCGAATCGCTAAAGTGAAAGACGAAAGAGTTATATCAGTCAAAGTTCGAAATTTTTGAGTAAAATTGGTTTTTTTCCGAATTTCTTCAATATCTCTGTGTTCTGATAGCCCACAGAAGATATATACCTTTTATCATGATGTATCGAATTTCTGAACTGAAAAAGGAAAGACTTATATCAGTCAAATTTCGAAATCTTTGAGTAAAATTTTTTTTGCGAATTTCTCCAATATCTCTGTGTTCTGATAGCCCCGAGAAGAGTTCTAACTTTTATCATAATGGATCGAATCGCTAAAGTGAAAGACGAATATGTTATATCAGTCAAAGTTCGAAATTTTAGAGTAATATTGGTTTTTTTCCGAATTTCTTCAATATCTCTGTGTTCTGATAGCCCACAGAAGATATATACCTTTTATCATGATGTATCGAATTTCTGAACTGAAAAAGGAAAGACTTATATCAGTCAAATTTCGAAATCTTTGAGTAAAATTTTTTTTGCGAATTTCTCCAATATCTCTGTGTTCTGATAGCCCCGAGAAGAGTTCTAACTTTTATCATAATGGATCGAATCGCTAAAGTGAAAGACGAAAGAGTTATATCAGTCAAAGTTCGAAATTTTTGAGTATAATTGGTTTTTTTCCGAATTTCTTCAATATCTCTGTGTTCTGATAGCCCACAGAAGATATATACCTTTTATCATGATGTATCGAATTTCTGAACTGAAAAAGGAAAGACTTATATCAGTCAAATTTCGAAATCTTTGAGTAAAATTTTTTTTGCGAATTTCTCCAATATCTCTGTGTTCTGATAGCCCCGAGAAGAGTTCTAACTTTTATCATAATGGATCGAATCGCTAAAGTGAAAGACGAAAGTGTTATATCAGTCAAAGTTCGAAATTTTTGAGTAAAATTGGTTCTTTTCCGAATTTCTTCAATATCTCTGTGTTCTGATTCGCTTGCAGAAGTTATATACCTTTTATTATGATGTATCGAATTTCTGAACTGAAAAAGGAAAGACTTATATCAGTCAAATTTCGAAATCTTTGAGTAAAATTTTTTTTGCGAATTTCTCCAATATCTCTGTGTTCTGATAGCCCCGAGAAGAGTTCTAACTTTTATCATAATGGATCGAATCGCTAAAGTGAAAGACGAAAGAGTTATATCAGTCAAAGTTCGAAATTTTTGAGTAAAATTGGTTTTTTTCCGAATTTCTTCAATATCTCTGTGTTCTGATAGCCCACAGAAGATATATACCTTTTATCATGATGTATCGAATTTCTGAACTGAAAAAGGAAAGACTTATATCAGTCAAATTTCGAAATTTTGAGTAAAATTTTTTTTGCGAATTTCTCCAATATCTCTGTGTTGTGATAGCCCCGAGAAGAGTTCTAACTTTTATCATAATGGATCGAATCGCTAAAGTGAAAGACGAATATGTTATATCAGTCAAAGTTCGAAATTTTAGAGTAATATTGGTTTTTTTCCGAATTTCTTCAATATCCCTGTGTTCTGATAGCCCACAGAAGATATATACCTTTTATCATGATGTGTCGAATTTCTGAACTGAAAAAGGAAAGACTTATATCAGTCAAATTTCGAAATATTTGAGTAAAATTTTTTTTGCGAATTTCTCCAATATCTCTGTGTTCTGATAGCCCCGAGAAGAGTTCTAACTTTTATCATAATGGATCGAATCGCTAAAGTGAAAGACGAAAGGGTTATATCAGTCAAAGTTCGAAATTTTTGAGTAAAATTGGTTTTTTTCCGAATTTCTTCAATATCTCTGTGTTCTGATAGCCCACAGAAGATATATATCTTTTATCATGATGTATCGAATTTCTGAACTGAAAAAGGAAAGACTTATATCAGTCAAATTTCGAAATTTTGAATAAAATTTTTTTTGCGAATTTCTCCAATATCTCTGTGTTCTGATAGCCCCGAGAAGAGTTCTAACTTTTATCATAATGGATCGAATCGCTAAAGTGAAAGACGAAAGAGTAATATCAGTCAAAGTTCGAAATTTTTGAGTAAAATTGGTTTTTTTCAGAATTTTTTCAATATCTCTGTGTTCTGATAGCCCACAGAAGATATATACCTTTTATCATGATGTATCGAATTTCTGAACTGAAAAAGGAAAGACTTATATCAGTCAAATTTCGAAATCTTTGAGTAAAATTTTTTTTGCAAATTTCTCCAATATCTCTGTGTTCTGACAGCCCCGAGAAGAGTTCTAACTTTTATCATAATGGATCGAATCGCTAAAGTGAAAGACGAAAGAGTTATATCAGTCAAATTTCGAAATTTTTGAGTAAAATTGGTTTTTTTCTGAATTTCTTCAACATCTCTGTGTTCTGATAGCCCACAGAAGATATATACCTTTTATCATGATGTGTCGAATTTCTGAACTGAAAAAGAAAGACTTATATCAGTCAAATTTCGTAATCTTTGAGTAAAATTTTTTTTGCGAATTTCTCCAATATCTCTGTGTTCTGATAGCCCCGAGAAGAGTTCTAACTTTTATCATAATGGATCGAATCGCTAAAGTGAAAGACGAAAGAGTTATATCAGTCAAAGTTCGAAATTTTTGAGTAAAATTGGTTTTTTTCTGACTTTCTTCAACATCTCTGTGTTCTGATAACCCACAGAAGATATATACATTTTATCATGATGTGTCGAATTTCTGAACTGAAAAAGGAAAGACTTATATCAGTCAAATTTCGTAATCTTTGAGTAAAATTTTTTTTGCGAATTTCTCCAATATCTCTGTGTTCTGATAGCCCCGAGAAGAGTTCTAACTTTTATCATAATGGATCGAATCGCTAAAGTGAAAGACGAAAGAGTTATATCAGTCAAAGTTCGAAATTTTTTAGTATAATTGGTTTTTTTCCGAATTTCTTCAATATCTCTGTGTTCTGATAGCCCCGAGAAGAGTTCTAACTTTTATCATAATGGATCGAATCGCTAAAGTGAAAGACGAAAGAGTTATATCAGTCAAAGTTCGAAATTTTTGAGTAAAATTGGTTTTTTTCCGAATTTCTTCAATATCTCTGTGTTCTGATAGCCCACAGAAGATATATACCTTTTATCATGATGTATCGAATTTCTGAACTGAAAAAGGAAAGACTTATTTCAGTCAAATTTCGAAATTTTTGAGTAAAATTTTTTTTGCGAATTTCTCCAATATCTCTGTGTTCTGATAGCCCCGAGAAGAGTTCTAACTTTTATCATAATGGATCGAATCGCTAAAGTGAAAGACGAAAGAGTAATATCAGTCAAAGTTCGAAATTTTTGAGTAAAATTGGTTTTTTTCAGAATTTTTTCAATATCTCTGTGTTCTGATAGCCCACAGAAGATATATACCTTTTATCATGATGTATCGAATTTCTGAACTGAAAAAGGAAAGACTTATATCAGTCAAATTTCGAAATCTTTGAGTAAAATTTTTTTTGCAAATTTCTCCAATATCTCTGTGTTCTGACAGCCCCGAGAAGAGTTCTAACTTTTATCATAATGGATCGAATCGCTAAAGTGAAAGACGAAAGAGTTATATCAGTCAAATTTCGAAATTTATGAGTAAAATTGGTTTTTTTCTGAATTTCTTCAACATCTCTGTGTTCTGATAGCCCACAGAAGATATATACCTTTTATCATGATGTGTCGAATTTCTGAACTGAAAAAGGAAAGACTTATATCAGTCAAATTTCGTAATCTTTGAGTAAAATTTTTTTTGCGAATTTCTCCAATATCTCTGTGTTCTGATAGCCCCGAGAAGAGTTCTAACTTTTATCATAATGGATCGAATCGCTAAAGTGAAAGACGAAAGAGTTATATCAGTCAAAGTTCGAAATTTTTGAGTAAAATTGGTTTTTTTCTGACTTTCTTCAACATCTCTGTGTTCTGATAACCCACAGAAGATATATACCTTTTATCATGATGTGACGAATTTCTGAACTGAAAAAGGAAAGACTTATATCAGTCAAATTTCGAAATCTTTGAGTAAAATTTTTTTTGCGAATTTCTCCAATATCTCTGTGTTCTGATAGCCCCGAGAAGAGTTCTAACTTTTATCATAATGGATCGAATCGCTAAAGTGAAAGACGAAAGAGTTATATCAGTCAAAGTTCGAAATTTTTTAGTATAATTGGTTTTTTTCCGAATTTCTTCAATATCTCTGTGTTTTGATAGCCCACAGAAGATATATACCTTTTATCATGATGTATCGAATTTCTGAACTGAAAAAGGAAAGACTTATATCAGTCGAATTTCGAAATCTTTGAGTAAAATTTTTTTTGCGAATTTCTCCAATATCTCTGTGTTCTGATAGCCCCGAGAAGAGTTCTAACTTTTATCATAATGGATCGAATCGCTAAAGTGAAAGACGAAAGTGTTATATCAGTCAAAGTTCGAAATTTTTGAGTAAAATTGGTTCTTTTCCGAATTTTTTCAATATCTCTGTGTTCTGATAGCCCCGAGAAGAGTTCTAACTTTTATCATAATGGATCGAATCGCTAAAGTGAAAGACGAAAGAGTTATATCAGTCAAAGTTCGAAATTTTTGAGTAAAATTGGTTTTTTTCCGAATTTCTTCAATATCTCTGTGTTCTGATAGCCCGCAGAAGATATATACCTTTTATCATGATGTATCGAATTTCTGAACTGAAAAAGGAAAGACTTATATCAGTCAAATTTCGAAATTTTCGAGTAAAATTTTTTTTGCGAATTTCTCCAATATCTCTGTGTTCTGATAGCCCCGAGAAGAGTTCTAACTTTTATCATAATGGATCGAATCGCTAAAGTGAAAGACGAAAGAGTTATATCAGTCAAAGTTCGAAATTTTGGAGTAAAATTGGTTTTTTTCCGAATTTCTTCAATATCTCTGTGTTCTGATAGCCCACAGAAGATATATACCTTTTATCATGATGTATCGAATTTCTGAACTGAAAAAGGAAAGACTTATATCAGTCAAATTTCGAAATTTTTGAGTAAAATTTTTTTTGCGAATTTCTCCAATATCTCTGTGTTCTGATAGCCCCGAGAAGAGTTCTAACTTTTATCATAATGGATCGAATCGCTAAAGTGAAAGACGAAAGAGTTATATCAGTCAAAGTTCGAAATTTTTGAGTAAAATTGGTTTTTTTCGAATTTCTTCAACATCTCTGTGTTCTGATAGCCCACAGAAGATATATACCTTTTATCATGATGTGTCGAATTTCTGAACTGAAAAAGGAAAGACTTATATCAGTCAAATTTCGAAATCTTTGAGTAAAATTTTTTTTGCGAATTTCTCCAATATCTCTGTGTTCTGATAGCCCCGAGAAGAGTTCTAACTTTTATCATAATGGATCGAATCGCTAAAGTGAAAGACGAAAGAGTTATATCAGTCAAAGTTCGAAATTTTTGAGTAAAATTGGTTTTTTTCTGAATTTCTTCAACATCTCTGTGTTCTGATAGCCCACAGAAGATATATACCTTTTATCATGATGTGTCGAATTTCTGAACTGAAAAAGGAAAGACTTATATCAGTCAAATTTCGAAATCTTTGAGTAAAATTTTTTTTGCGAATTTCTCCAATATCTCTGTGTTCTGATAGCCCCGAGAAGAGTTCTAACTTTTATCATAATGGATCGAATCGCTAAAGTGAAAGACGAAAGAGTTATATCAGTCAAAGTTCGAAATTTTTGAGTAAAATTGGTTTTTTTCCGAATTTCTTCAATATCTCTGTGTTCTGATAGCCCACAGAAGATATATACCTTTTATCATGATGTATCGAATTTCTGAACTGAAAAAGGAAAGACTTATATCAGTCAAATTTCGAAATCTTTGAGTAAAATTTTTTTTGCGAATTTCTCCAATATCTCTGTGTTCTGATAGCCCCGAGAAGAGTTCTAACTTTTATCATAATGGATCGAATCGCTAAAGTGAAAGACGAAAGAGTTATATCAGTCAAAGTTCGAAATTTTTGAGTAAAATTGGTTTTTTTCCGAATTTCTTCAATATCTCTGTGTTCTGATAGCCCACAGAAGATATATACCTTTTATCATGATGTATCGAATTTCTGAACTGAAAAAGGAAAGACTTATATCAGTCAAATTTCGAAATCTTTGAGTAAAATTTTTTTTGCGAATTTCTCCAATATCTCTGTGTTCTGATAGCCCCGAGAAGAGTTCTAACTTTTATCATAATGGATCGAATCGCTAAAGTGAAAGACGAAAGAGTTATATCAGTCAAAGTTCGAAATTTTTGAGTAAAATTGGTTTTTTTCCGAATTTCTTCAATATCTCTGTGTTCTGATAGCCCACAGAAGATATATACCTTTTATCATGATGTATCGAATTTCTGAACTGAAAAAGGAAAGACTTATATCAGTCAAAATTCGAAATCTTTGAGTAAAATTTTTTTTGCGAATTTCTCCAATATCTCTGTGTTCTGATAGCCCCGAGAAGAGTTCTAACTTTTATCATAATGGATCGAATCGCTAAAGTGAAAGACGAAAGAGTTATATCAGTCAAAGTTCGAAATTTTTGAGTAAAATTGGTTTTTTTCCGAATTTCTTCAATATCTCTGTGTTCTGATAGCCCACAGAAGATATATACCTTTTATCATGATGTATCGAATTTCTGAACTGAAAATTGAAAGACTTATATCAGTCAAAATTCGAAATCTTTGAGTAAAATTTTTTTTGCGAATTTCTCCAATATCTCTGTGTTCTGATAGCCCCGAGAAGAGTTCTAACTTTTATCATAATGGATCGAATCGCTAACGTGAAAGACGAAAGAGTTATATCAGTCAAAGTTCGAAATTTTGGAGTAAAATTGGTTTTTTTCCGAATTTCTTCAATATCTCTGTGTTCTGATAGCCCACAGAAGATATATACCTTTTATCATGATGTATCGAATTTCTGAACTGAAAATTGAAAGACTTATATCAGTCAAAATTCGAAATCTTTGAGTAAAATTTTTTTGCGAATTTCTCCAATATCTCTGTGTTCTGATAGCCCCGAGAAGAGTTCTAACTTTTATCATAATGGATCGAATCGCTAAAGTGAAAGACGAAAGAGTTATATCAGTCAAAGTTCGAAATTTTTGAGTATAATTGGTTTTTTTCCGAATTTCTTCAATATCTCTGTGTTCTGATAGCCCACAGAAGATATATACCTTTTATCATGATGTATCGAATTTCTGAACTGAAAAAGGAAAGACTTATATCAGTCAAATTTCGAAATCTTTGAGTAAAATTTTTTTTGCGAATTTCTCCAATATCTCTGTGTTCTGATAGCCCCGAGAAGAGTTCTAACTTTTATCATAATGGATTGAATCGCTAAAGTGAAAGACGAAAGTGTTATATCAGTCAAAGTTCGAAATTTTTGAGTAAAATTGGTTTTTTTCCGAATTTCTCCAATATCTCTGTGTTCTGATAGCCCACAGAAGATATATACCTTTTATCATGATTTATCGAATTTCTGAACTGAAAAAGGAAAGACTTATATCAGTCAAATTTCGAAATTTTCGAGTAAAACTTTTTTTGCGAATTTCTCCAATATCTCTGTGTTCTGATAGCCCCGAGAAGAGTTCTAACTTTTATCATAATGGATCGAATCGCTAAAGTGAAAGACGAAAGAGTTATATCAGTCAAAGTTCGAAATTTTTGAGTAAAATTGGTTTTTTTCCGAATTTCTTCAATATCTCTGTGTTCTGATAGCCCACAGAAGATATATACCTTTTATCATGATGTATCGAATTTCTGAACTGAAAAAGGAAAGACTTATATCAGTCAAATTTCGAAATTTTTGAGTAAAATTTTTTTTGCGAATTTCTCCAATATCTCTGTGTTCTGATAGCCCCGAGAAGAGTTCTAACTTTTATCATAATGGATCGAATCGCTAAAGTGAAAGACGAAAGAGTTATATCATTCAAAGTTCGAAATTTTTGAGTAAAATTGGTTTTTTTCGGAATTTCTTCAACATTTCTGTGTTCTGATAGCCCACAGAAGATATATACCTTTTATCATGATGTGTCGAATTTCTGAACTGAAAAAGGAAAGACTTATATCAGTCAAATTTCGAAATCTTTGAGTAAAATTTTTTTTGCGAATTTCTCCAATATCTCTGTGTTCTGATAGCCCCGAGAAGAGTTCTAACTTTTATCATAATGGATCGAATCGCTAAAGTGAATGACGAAAGAGTTATATCAGTCAAAGTTCGAAATTTTTGAGTAAAATTGGTTTTTTTCTGAATTTCTTCAACATCTCTGTGTTCTGATAGCCCGCAGAAGATATAAACCTTTTATCATGATGTTTCGAATTTCTGAACTGAAAAAGGAAAGACTTATATCAGTCAAATTTCGAAATCTTTGAGTAAAATTTTTTTTGCGAATTTCTCCAATATCTCTGTGTTCTGATAGCCCCGAGAAGAGTTCTAACTTTTATCATAATGGATCGAATCGCTAAAGTGAAAGATGAAAGAGTTATATCAGTCAAAGTTCGAAATTTTTGAGTAAAATTGGTTTTTTTCCGAATTTCTTCAATATCCCTGTGTTCTGATAGCCCACAGAAGATATATACCTTTTATCATGATGTATCGAATTTCTGAACTGAAAAAGGAAAGACTTATATCAGTCAAATTTCGAAATTTTCGAGTAAAATTTTTTTTGCAAATTTCTCCAATATCTCTGTGTTCTGATAGCCCCGAGAAGAGTTCTAACTTTTATCATAATGGATCGAATCGCTAAAGTGAAAGACGAAAGACTAATATCAGTCAAAGTTCGAAATTTTTGAGTAAAATTGGTTTTTTTCCGAATTTCTTCAATATCTCTGTGTTCTGATAGCCCACAGAATATATATACCTTTTATCATGATGTATCGAATTTCTGAACTGAAAAAGGAAAGACTTATATCAGTCGAATTTCGAAATCTTTGAGTAAAATTTTTTTTGCGAATTTCTCCAATATCTCTGTGTTCTGATAGCCCCGAGAAGAGTTCTAACTTTTATCATAATGGATCGAATCGCTAAAGTGAAAGACGAAAGAGTTATATCAGTCAAAGTTCGAAATTTTTGAGTAAAATTGGTTTTTTTCCGAATTTCTTCAATATCTCTGTGTTCTGATAGCCCACAGAAGATATATACCTTTTATCTATGTATCGTTTCGCTCGCTCAATCTTTCTCGGATCACTCATATGGATCGAATCGCTAAAGTGAAAGACGAAAGAGTTATATCAGTCAAAGTTCGAAATTTTTGAGTAAAATTGGTTTTTTTCGGAATTTCTTCAACATCTCTGTGTTCTGATAGCCCACAGAAGATATATACCTTTTATCATGATGTGACGAATTTCTGAACTGAAAAAGGAAAGACTTATATCAGTCAAATTTCGAAATCTTTGAGTAAAATTTTTTTTGCGAATTTCTCCAATATCTCTGTGTTCTGATAGCCCCGAGAAGTGTTCTAACTTTTATCATAATGGATCGAATCGCTAAAGTGAAAGACGAAAGAGTTATATCAGTCAAAGTTCGAAATTTTTGAGTAAAATTGGTTTTTTTCCGAATTTCTTCAATATCTCTGTGTTCTGATAGCCCACAGAAGATATATACCTTTTATCATGATGTATCGAATTTCTGAACTGAAAAAGGAAAGACTTATATCAGTCAAATTTCGAAATCTTTGAGTAAAATTTTTTTTGCGAATTTCTCCAATATCTCTGTGTTCTGATAGCCCCGAGAAGAGTTCTAACTTTTATCATAATGGATCGAATCGCTAAAGTGAAAGACGAAAGACTAATATCAGTCAAAGTTCGAAATTTTTGAGTAAAATTGGTTTTTTTCCGAATTTCTTCAATATCTCTGTGTTCTGATAGCCCACAGAATATATATACCTTTTATCATGATGTATCGAATTTCTGAACTGAAAAAGGAAAGACTTATATCAGTCGAATTTCGAAATCTTTGAGTAAAATTTTTTTTGCGAATTTCTCCAATATCTCTGTGTTCTGATAGCCCCGAGAAGAGTTCTAACTTTTATCATAATGGATCGAATCGCTAAAGTGAAAGACGAAAGAGTTATATCAGTCAAAGTTCGAAATTTTTGAGTAAAATTGGTTTTTTTCTGAATTTCTTCAACATCTCTGTGTTCTGATAGCCCACAGAAGATATATACCTTTTATCATGATGTGTCGAATTTCTGAACTGAAAAAGGAAAGACTTATATCAGTCAAATTTCGTAATCTTTGAGTAAAATTTTTTTTGCGAATTTCTCCAATATCTCTGTGTTCTGATAGCCCCGAGAAGAGTTCTAACTTTTATCATAATGGATCGAATCGCTAAAGTGAAAGACGAAAGAGTTATATCAGTCAAAGTTCGAAATTTTTGAGTAAAATTGGTTCTTTTCCGAATTTCTTCAATATCTCTGTGTTCTGATAGCCCCGAGAAGTGTTCTAACTTTTATCATAATGGATCGAATCGCTAAAGTGAAAGACGAAAGAGTTATATCAGTCAAAGTTCGAAATTTTTGAGTAAAATTGGTTTTTTTTGGAATTTCTTCAACATCTCTGTGTTCTGATAGCCCACAGAAGATATATACCTTTTATCATGATGTGACGAATTTCTGAACTGAAAAAGGAAAGACTTATATCAGTCAAATTTCGAAATTTTTGAGTAAAATTTTTTTTGCGAATTTCTCCAATATCTCTGTGTTCTGATAGCCCCGAGAAGAGTTCTAACTTTTATCATAATGGATCGAATCGCTAAAGTGAAAGACGAAAGAGTTATATCAGTCAAAGTTCGAAATTTTTGAGTAAAATTGGTTTTTTTCCGAATTTCTTCAATATCTCTGTGTTCTGATAGCCCACAGAAGATATATACCTTTTATCATGATGTATCGAATTTCTGAACTGAAAAAGGAAAGACTTATATCAGTCGAATTTCGAAATCTTTGAGTAAAATTTTTTTTGCGAATTTCTCCAATATCTCTGTGTTCTGATAGCCCCGAGAAGAGTTCTAACTTTTATCATAATGGATCGAATCGCTAAAGTGAAAGACGAAAGAGTTATATCAGTCAAAGTTCGAAATTTTTGAGTAAAATTGGTTTTTTTCTGAATTTCTTCAACATCTCTGTGTTCTGATAGCCCACAGAAGATATATACCTTTTATCATGATGTGTCGAATTTCTGAACTGAAAAAGGAAAGACTTATATCAGTCAAATTTCGAAATCTTTGAGTAAAATTTTTTTTGCGAATTTCTCCAATATCTCTGTGTTCTGATAGCCCCGAGAAGAGTTCTAACTTTTATCATAATGGATCGAATCGCTAAAGTGAAAGACGAAAGAGTTATATCAGTCAAAGTTCGAAATTTTTGAGTAAAATTGGTTTTTTTCTGAATTTCTTCAACATCTCTGTGTTCTGATAGCCCACAGAAGATATATACCTTTTATCATGATGTGTCGAATTTCTGAACTGAAAAAGGAAAGACTTATATCAGTCAAATTTCGAAATCTTTGAGTAAAATTTTTTTTGCGAATTTCTCCAATATCTCTGTGTTCTGATAGCCCCGAGAAGAGTTCTAACTTTTATCATAATGGATCGAATCGCTAAAGTGAAAGACGAAAGAGTTATATCAGTCAAAGTTCGAAATTTTTGAGTAAAATTGGTTTTTTTCCGAATTTCTTCAATATCTCTGTGTTCTGATAGCCCACAGAAGATATATACCTTTTATCATGATGTATCGAATTTCTGAACTGAAAAAGGAAAGACTTATATCAGTCAAATTTCGAAATCTTTGAGTAAAATTTTTTTTGCGAATTTCTCCAATATCTCTGTGTTCTGATAGCCCCGAGAAGAGTTCTAACTTTTATCATAATGGATCGAATCGCTAAAGTGAAAGACGAAAGTGTTATATCAGTCAAAGTTCGAAATTTTTGAGTAAAATTGGTTTTTTTCCGAATTTCTTCAATATCTCTGTGTTCTGATAGCCCCGAGAAGAGTTCTAACTTTTATCATAATGGATCGAATCGCTAAAGTGAAAGACGAAAGAGTTATATCAGTCAAAGTTCGAAATTTTGGAGTAAAATTGGTTTTTTTCCGAATTTCTTCAATATCTCTGTGTTCTGATAGCCCACAGAAGATATATACCTTTTATCATGATGTATCGAATTTCTGAACTGAAAAAGGAAAGACTTATATCAGTCAAATTTCGAAATTTTTGAGTAAAATTTTTTTTGCGAATTTCTCCAATATCTCTGTGTTCTGATAGCCCCGAGAAGAGTTCTAACTTTTATCATAATGGATCGAATCGCTAAAGTGAAAGACGAAAGAGTTATATCAGTCAAAGTTCGAAATTTTTGAGTAAAATTGGTTTTTTTCCGAATTTCTTCAATATCTCTGTGTTCTGATAGCCCACAGAAGATATATACCTTTTATCATGATGTATCGAATTTCTGAACTGAAAAAGGAAAGACTTATATCAGTCAAATTTCGAAATCTTTGAGTAAAATTTTTTTTGCGAATTTCTCCAATATCTCTGTGTTCTGATAGCCCCGAGAAGAGTTCTAACTTTTATCATAATGGATCGAATCGCTAAAGTGAAAGACGAAAGAGTTATATCAGTCAAAGTTCGAAATTTTTGAGTAAAATTGGTTTTTTTCCGAATTTCTTCAATATCTCTGTGTTCTGATAGCCCACAGAAGATATATACCTTTTATCATGATGTATCGAATTTCTGAACTGAAAAAGGAAAGACTTATATCAGTCAAATTTCGAAATCTTTGAGTAAAATTTTTTTTGCGAATTTCTCCAATATCTCTGTGTTCTGATAGCCCCGAGAAGAGTTCTAACTTTTATCATAATGGATCGAATCGCTAAAGTGAAAGACGAAAGAGTTATATCAGTCAAAGTTCGAAATTTTTGAGTAAAATTGGTTTTTTTCCGAATTTCTTCAATATCTCTGTGTTCTGATAGCCCACAGAAGATATATACCTTTTATCATGATGTATCGAATTTCTGAACTGAAAAAGGAAAGACTTATATCAGTCAAATTTCGAAATCTTTGAGTAAAATTTTTTTTGCGAATTTCTCCAATATCTCTGTGTTCTGATAGCCCCGAGAAGAGTTCTAACTTTTATCATAATGGATCGAATCGCTAAAGTGAAAGACGAAAGAGTTATATCAGTCAAAGTTCGAAATTTTTGAGTAAAATTGGTTTTTTTCCGAATTTCTTCAATATCTCTGTGTTCTGATAGCCCACAGAAGTATATATACCTTTTATCATGATGTATCGAATTTCTGAACTGAAAAAGGAAAGACTTATATCAGTCAAATTTCTAAATCTTTGAGTAAAATTTTTTTTGCGAATTTCTCCAATATCTCTGTGTTCTGATAGCCCCGAGAAGAGTTCTAACTTTTATCATAATGGATCGAATCGCTAAAGTGAAAGACGAAAGAGTTATATCAGTCAAAGTTCGAAATTTTTGAGTAAAATTGGTTTTTTTCCGAATTTCTTCAATATCTCTGTGTTCTGATAGCCCACAGAAGATATATACCGTTTATCATGATGTATCGAATTTCTGAACTGAAAAAGGAAAGACTTATATCAGTCAAATTTCGAAATCTTAGAGTAAAATTTTTTTTGCGAATTACTCCAATATCTCTTTGTTCTGATAGCCCCGAGAAGAGTTCTAACTTTTATCATAATGGATCGAATCGCTAAAGTGAAAGACGAAAGTGTTATATCAGTCAAAGTTCGAAATTTTAGAGTAATATTGGTTTTTTTCCGAATTTCTTCAATATCCCTGTGTTCTGATAGCCCACAGAAGATATATACCTTTTATCATGATGTGTCGAATTTCTGAACTGAAAAAGGAAAGACTTATATCAGTCAAATTTCGAAATATTTGAGTAAAATTTTTTTTGCGAATTTCTCCAATATCTCTGTGTTCTGATAGCCCCGAGAAGAGTTCTAACTTTTATCATAATGGATCGAATCGCTAAAGTGAAAGACGATAGGGTTATATCAGTCAAAGTTCGAAATTTTTGAGTAAAATTGGTTTTTTTCCGAATTTCTTCAATATCTCTGTGTTCTGATAGCCCACAGAAGATATATACCTTTTATCATGATGTATCGAATTTCTGAACTGAAAAAGGAAAGACTTATATCAGTCAAATTTCGAAATTTTGAGTAAAATTTTTTTTGCGAATTTCTCCAATATCTCTGTGTTCTGATAGCCCCGAGAAGAGTTCTAACTTTTATCATAATGGATCGAATCGCTAAAGTGAAAGACGAAAGAGTAATATCAGTCAAAGTTCGAAATTTTTGAGTAAAATTGGTTTTTTTCCGAATTTCTTCAATATCTCTGTGTTCTGATAGCCCACAGAAGATATATACCTTTTATCATGATGTGTCGAATTTCTGAACTGAAAAAGGAAAGACTTATATCAGTCAAAATTCGAAATCTTTGAGTAAAATTTTTTTTGCAAATTTCTCCAATATCTCTGTGTTCTGATAGCCCCGAGAAGAGTTCTAACTTTTATCATAATGGATCGAATCGCTAAAGTGAAAGACGAAAGAGTTATATCAGTCAAAGTTCGAAATTTTTGAGTAAAATTGGTTTTTTTCTGAATTTCTTCAACATCTCTGTGTTCTGATAGCCCACAGAAGATATATACCTTTTATCATGATGTGTCGAATTTCTGAACTGAAAAAGGAAAGACTTATATCAGTCAAATTTCGTAATCTTTGAGTAAAATTTTTTTTGCGAATTTCTCCAATATCTCTGTGTTCTGATAGCCCCGAGAAGAGTTCTAACTTTTATCATAATGGATCGAATCGCTAAAGTGAAAGACGAAAGAGTTATATCAGTCAAAGTTCGAAATTTTTGAGTAAAATTGGTTTTTTTTGGAATTTCTTCAACATCTCTGTGTTCTGATAGCCCACAGAAGATATATACATTTTATCATGATGTGTCGAATTTCTGAACTGAAAAAGGAAAGACTTATATCAGTCAAATTTCGTAATCTTTGAGTAAAATTTTTTTTGCGAATTTCTCCAATATCTCTGTGTTCTGATAGCCCCGAGAAGAGTTCTAACTTTTATCATAATGGATCGAATCGCTAAAGTGAAAGACGAAAGAGTTATATCAGTCAAAGTTCGAAATTTTTTAGTATAATTGGTTTTTTTCCGAATTTCTTCAATATCTCTGTGTTCTGATAGCCCCGAGAAGAGTTCTAACTTTTATCATAATGGATCGAATCGCTAAAGTGAAAGACGAAAGAGTTATATCAGTCAAAGTTCGAAATTTTTGAGTAAAATTGGTTTTTTTCCGAATTTCTTCAATATCTCTGTGTTCTGATAGCCCACAGAAGATATATACCTTTTATCATGATGTATCGAATTTCTGAACTGAAAAAGGAAAGACTTATTTCAGTCAAATTTCGAAATTTTTGAGTAAAATTTTTTTTGCGAATTTCTCCAATATCTCTGTGTTCTGATAGCCCCGAGAAGAGTTCTAACTTTTATCATAATGGATCGAATCGCTAAAGTGAAAGACGAAAGAGTTATATCAGTCAAAGTTCGAAATTTTTGAGTAAAATTGGTTTTTTTCCGAATTTTTTCAATATCTCTGTGTTCTGATAGCCCACAGAAGATATATACCTTTTATCATGATGTATCGAATTTCTGAACTGAAAAAGGAAAGACTTATATCAGTCAAATTTCGAAATCTTTGAGTAAAATTTTTTTTGCAAATTTCTCCAATATCTCTGTGTTCTGACAGCCCCGAGAAGAGTTCTAACTTTTATCATAATGGATCCAATCGCTAAAGTGAAAGACGAAAGAGTTATATCAGTCAAATTTCGAAATTTATGAGTAAAATTGGTTTTTTTCTGAATTTCTTCAACATCTCTGTGTTCTGATAGCCCACAGAAGATATATACCTTTTATCATGATGTGTCGAATTTCTGAACTGAAAAAAGAAAGACTTATATCAGTCAAATTTCGTAATCTTTGAGTAAAATTTTTTTTGCGAATTTCTCCAATATCTCTGTGTTCTGATAGCCCCGAGAAGAGTTCTAACTTTTATCATAATGGATCGAATCGCTAAAGTGAAAGACGAAAGAGTTATATCAGTCAAAGTTCGAAATTTTGGAGTAAAATTGGTTTTTTTCTGACTTTCTTCAACATCTCTGTGTTCTGATAACCCACAGAAGATATATACCTTTTATCATGATGTGTCGAATTTCTGAACTGAAAAAGGAAAGACTTATATCAGTCAAATTTCGTAATCTTTGAGTAAAATTTTTTTTGCGAATTTCTCCAATATCTCTGTGTTCTGATAGCCCCGAGAAGAGTTCTAACTTTTATCATAATGGATCGAATCGCTAAAGTGAAAGACGAAAGAGTTATATCAGTCAAAGTTCGAAATTTTTTAGTATAATTGGTTTTTTTCCGAATTTCTTCAATATCTCTGTGTTTTGATAGCCCACAGAAGATATATACCTTTTATCATGATGTATCGAATTTCTGAACTGAAAAAGGAAAGACTTATATCAGTCAAATTTCGAAATCTTTGAGTAAAATTTTTTTTGCGAATTTCTCCAATATCTCTGTGTTCTGATAGCCCCGAGAAGAGTTCTAACTTTTATCATAATGGATCGAATCGCTAAAGTGAAAGACGAAAGTGTTATATCAGTCAAAGTTCGAAATTTTTGAGTAAAATTGGTTCTTTTCCGAATTTCTTCAATATCTCTGTGTTCTGATAGCCTCGAGAAGAGTTCTAACTTTTATCATAATGGATCGAATCGCTAAAGTGAAAGACGAAAGAGTTATATCAGTCAAAGTTCGAAATTTTTGAGTAAAATTGGTTTTTTTCCGAATTTCTTCAATATCTCTGTGTTCTGATAGCTTGCAGAAGATATATACCTTTTATCATGATGTATCGAATTTCTGAACTGAAAAAGGAAAGACTTATATCAGTCAAATTTCGAAATTTTCGAGTAAAACTTTTTTTGCGAATTTCTCCAATATCTCTGTGTTCTGATAGCCCCGAGAAGAGTTCTAACTTTTATCATAATGGATCGAATCGCTAAAGTGAAAGACGAAAGAGTTATATCAGTCAAAGTTCGAAATTTTTGAGTAAAATTGGTTTTTTTCCGAATTTCTTCAATATCTCTGTGTTCTGATAGCCCACAGAAGATATATACCTTTTATCATGATGTATCGAATTTCTGAACTGAAAAAGGAAAGACTTATATCAGTCAAATTTCGAAATTTTTGAGTAAAATTTTTTTTGCGAATTTCTCCAATATCTCTGTGTTCTGATAGCCCCGAGAAGAGTTCTAACTTCAATCAAAATGGATCGAATCGCTAAAGTGAAAGACGAAAGAGTTATATCAGTCAAAGTTCGAAATTTTTGAGTAAAATTGGTTTTTTTCGGAATTTCTTCAACATCTCTGTGTTCTGATAGCCCACAGAAGATATATACCTTTTATCATGATGTGTCGAATTTCTGAACTGAAAAAGGAAAGACTTATATCAGTCAAATTTCGAAATCTTTGAGTAAAATTTTTTTTGCGAATTTCTCCAATATCTCTGTGTTCTGATAGCCCCGAGAAGAGTTCTAACTTTTATCATAATGGATCGAATCGCTAAAGTGAAAGACGAAAGAGTTATATCAGTAAAAGTTCGAAATTTTTGAGTAAAATTGGTTTTTTTCTGAATTTCTTCAACATCTCTGTGTTCTGATAGCCCGCAGAAGATATAAACCTTTTACCATGATGTGTCGAATTTCTGAACTGAAAAAGGAAAGACTTATATCAGTCAAATTTCGAAATCTTTGAGTAAAATTTTTTTTGCGAATTTCTCCAATATCTCTGTGTTCTGATAGCCCCGAGAAGAGTTCTAACTTTTATCATAAAGGATCGAATCGCTAAAGTGAAAGATGAAAGAGTTATATCAGTCAAAGTTCGAAATTTTTGAGTAAAATTGGTTTTTTTCCGAATTTCTTCAATATCCCTGTGTTCTGATAGCCCACAGAAGATATATACCTTTTATCATGATGTATCGAATTTCTGAACTGAAAAAGGAAAGACTTATATCAGTCAAATTTCGAAATTTTCGAGTAAAATTTTTTTTGCGAATTTCTCCAATATCTCTGTGTTCTGATAGCCCCGAGAAGAGTTCTAACTTTTATCATAATGGATCGACTCGCTAAAGTGAAAGACGAAAGACTAATATCAGTCAAAGTTCGAAATTTTTGAGTAAAATTGGTTTTTTTCCGAATTTCTTCAATATCTCTGTGTTCTGATAGCCCACAGAAGATATATACCTTTTATCATGATGTATCGAATTTCTGAACTGAAAAAGGAAAGACTTATATCAGTCAAATTTCGAAATATTTGAGTAAAATTTTTTTGCGAATTTCTCCAATATCTCTGTGTTCTGATAGCCCCGAGAAGAGTTCTAACTTTTATCATAATGGATCGAATCGCTAAAGTGAAAGACGAAAGACTAATATCAGTCAAAGTTCGAAATTTTTGAGTAAAATTGGTTTTTTTCCGAATTTCTTCAATATCTCTGTGTTCTGATAGCCCACAGAAGATATATACCTTTTATCATGATGTATCGAATTTCTGAACTGAAAAAGGAAAGACTTATATCAGTCGAATTTCGAAATCTTTGAGTAAAATTTTTTTTGCGAATTTCTCCAATATCTCTGTGTTCTGATAGCCCCGAGAAGAGTTCTAACTTTTATCATAATGGATCGAATCGCTAAAGTGAAAGACGAAAGAGTTATATCAGTCAAAGTTCTAAATTTTAGAGTATAATTGGTTTTTTTCCGAATTTCTTCAATATCTCTGTGTTCTGATAGCCCACAGAAGATATATACCTTTTATCATGAAGTATCGAATTTCTGAACTAAAAAGGAAAGACTTATATCAGTCAAATTTCGAAATCATTGAGTAAAATTTTTTTTGCGAATTTCTCCAATATCTCTGTGTTCTGATAGCCCCGAGAAATGTTCTAACTTTTATCATAATGGATCGAATCGCTAAAGTGAAAGACGAAAGAGTTATATCAGTCAAAGTTTGAAATTTTTGAGTAAAATTGGTTTTTTTCCGAATTTCTTCAATATCTCTGTGTTCTGATAGTCCACAGAAGTTATATACCTTTTATCATGATGTATCGAATTTCTGAACTGAAAAAGGAAAGACTTATATCAGTCAAATTTCGAAATCTTTGAGTAAAATTTTTTTTGCAAATTTCTC